>NC_133623.1:55357862-55582862 GCF_048593235.1 Sminthopsis crassicaudata | reverse complement strand
ATATAATAACATCTATTTTATAATAATTTTAATCATTACAGAGTTAATTTTGATGAGCAACTGCCACTTATTAGAGATATATTTATCATATTTTCAACATTAAAATCGTGTCGTTTTCACAACCAAATATGATTTTCACATGGCAATAATGTCAGATATAAAAATACAAGCAATTTCTGTAGAAATAATATTGCACAAGAGGAAAATTCCTAATTTTATTGCTGGGGAATTAACACATTCATTAGTCAGGTAGCAAAAGGCTAGTCTGGGGTTATGTGTCACTTATGATAACTTATGGATATGGCCAAAATATCAGATGATGATAATAATAATAGTGATAACCCCTTATTTTAGAAATATTTTGAGATATAACTTCCAACTTTGGCAGAAGTATCCAAAAAAAGTAGATTTTGCGCAAGTTTCTATATGGATGGGCACTTTTCAAAGAATAAGAATATAGTAACATACACTGAATATGCTAAACTTATCCTGCTGACTACTTATTTTTATTTTGATTATTTAGAAGGTACTTTATGATCTCCTTGTCACACAGGATAGAGGTAGAATGGATAAATGATAGAACAAGCATTTATTATGTGCAGAGCTCTGTGCTAAGTGCTGGTGATATAAAAAGCAAAAGCCAAGACAGGGGAAAGTGATCCACAGATTGTTTACTTGTTGACATTTGTCTGCCCTCAAGGAGTTTCCATTCTATATTATTATTATTTTTTTAATGTTGAAGACTTTCTTTATATGTAATTGGAAAAATAACATACTGGTAAATGGAAAAAAATAGTGTTGATTTGTCATCCTGGAGAGAAATTCTACTGCCATGCCCAAAGTGCATGTGGGATAACCACTATGGTATTAAGCCCATTTTATAGAAGTGCTCTCATGCTAATCTCAATGTGATTCCTAACCTACAAATGTTATGATGGTGCTGTGGGCTTTGTATAGGAGAAGATGAAAATGTCTCCAGATTGGATATCTTAGAACTTCCTACAGAGCCAGTGAGCAGTACTTTATGTAGGTCCTGTGCTTCACAAGAGTTATTTTCCCTCATGGCTAAGGTCTTTTGCTAAGCAAGGCGGAAAGAGAGTGCTGAAGTAGGAGTTGGGAGACCTGGCTTTGTCATTGACTAACTGAGACTTGACCTTCCTCATCTGTAAAATGGGCATAACAACATACCTACCTCATAGAATTCTTTTTAAAAAAATTAATTTTATAATTGTAATTTTTTTGACAGTATATATGCATGGGTAATTTTTTTTTACAAGATTATCCCTTGTATTCACTTTTCCAAATTTTCCCCTCCCTCCCCTAGATGACAGGCTATCCCATACATATTTAATATGTTACAATTACATTCTACATTCTAATACTACATATGAAGAGGAGTGGTAGATCCAGAAGGATATAAGTCTTCTTGACCACAAGTGAAGCAGTTTAGACCACGATGCCTCCTGAAATGGTAATTTACTCAATTTAATTTATTACTTATAAGAAATATTGTGCTCCCCTATTTATGTACATCTCAGTCTTACTGTTTCTTAAAAGACACTAGTGTTGAGATTTAGAAAGAGGCTAGACATGAAAGATATGAAGCTCCTTGGGACAAAATGAAACAAATTAAGTCTTCTCCTTCAACAATTCCTTTTGCTCCAAGAATAATGCTTCCTCATCCATTTTTGAGTTCCTCTAATAACTGTTTCTTCAGATAATTTGTATTGGAGCCTATAGGACCACTCAAGCAAGGAAATTAATGTTTAGTCAAAATAGAAAATCATCTAGAAAATCAGGAAGTTTGTTGTGAAATGACTGGGACTTTAATTAGGCAACTCTAAGACCAATTGTAAAATGCCTCACTTCTGAAAAACAAAGGCCAATCTCTAAGCATTTTCTCATTTTACTTTTCTAATTTATTTATACCAAGTCACCATCATATACCTAGTGAAAAGAAGAACTTTTGCCTCAATTTAAACCTCAAATATAAAGGAATACAGAAGTGTTAGCAAGAATTCATGTGATAAAAAATTACCCATGCATATGTACTGTCCAAAAATTATAATTATAAAATTAATTTAAAAAAGGCAAAAAAAAAGAATTCATGTGATAGAATTTCTGAGTTCTTCCAAAATGAAGGGAAAAGGTGCCTTTTAAAGTGGTCTTATTGCCTAAGGATTACTGAAAGAGCTACTCATGTTTCTTTTTAATTTTTTTGTTATTTAAAACAAACAGAAAAAGAAGAAAAGTTGTCATGCACATAGCAGAACATGGGGATTAAAAATATAAGACAATTAATTTCCGTTTCGAGAATATAATAATATAATAAATGCCATACAATATGTTCAGAACTCTCCATATTTTCTTTGTTTTCTTGGAGGTTTGCTTTTTTCTCCTCTGCTTTTGTTCTTTTTCCCTCTCCTTTCTCCACCCAAGAAGACAACAATTAAATACAGATATATTATATATATATATATATATACATATATATATATATATATATATACATATACATATATATATATACACACATACATACACACACACACACACAGACACACACACACAGACACACACACACAACCCCCCTCATATTTCTACAACTTCTAAGGAGAAAGAATAACAGTCTTTTAATTGAAAAGGAAATGGTTAACTCCAGTAGTCCTTGCAATCAATAAGGCTGCAATACAGAGCTCTTTTTCAAATAACATTGCATACGCTCTTCAGTCGAACTTGGGATTAAGAAGCACAAAAATAACTGGAAATCCACTTAGTCTTTACAACTACCAATTTAGATTCTAATTTGGGCTTCCCAAAGTGGAGAGGACCTCCCCCACCTCCATGCCCCACTCAATTAGACAGAATTCTGGAAAAGAGAGTAACAAAAAGAGGCAGGAAGGCAGGGAGTAACTTGACTTACCAATTACATAGGCCAGCAGTAGAGCCAGGGTCACGGTGATGGCAGTGGCACTCAAGGCTGTGCACTTCCAGTTGCAGCACCTGTAAGGCTTGTTAAAGGTGAAGGCAGGTCGAGAAAATGTGCTCCTAGGGAGCGGCCGTGGAGGTGGAGAGTAAACCGTATTGGATGTCAAAGGGTAATTCTGACTGGCTGCACTGAAGATAGCTGAAGAGCCAGATCCATGTTTAAATAGGAAATGCCTGCCAAAAAAAGAGAAAGAATTGTGCTGTAAAACACAAGGTACACGCTTTAAGAACAATAGCTCTCATGTCATTCCATTGCAATCAATGATTATTTATTAAAAGCCACTATGTGGGAGACACTGTGCAAAGCACTGGTGATATAAAAGATGCAAAACACAATTCCTGCCCTCAGAGAGTTTGCAATTTACAGGGGAGACAATATGTAAACAAATATATGCAAAGCCAGTTGGATACAGGATAAATGGGAATAACGAAGAGGGAAAGCGCTAGAATTAAGAGGGATCAAGGAAGGATTCCTGTAAAACATGGGTTCTTAAGTGGGATTTAAAGAAAGCCAAGGAAGATATTAGGTGGAATGGAGAAGGAATAATGTTCCACACATGAGGATTTACTTGTTTCCCCTAATTTCCCTTTTAACTTGTATTTCAATTAATAATTTCTTCTATCTCCAATCCCCTAATTTACAAGAAAAAGAAAAGCCTTGAAACAAATATATGTAGTGGCACAAAACAATGTCCTCGAATGGCTGTGTCCAAAAATATATGCCTCATTCTGAATAAATCATCTGTTAGGAGATAGCTTGTATCATCCTTACTGCTCTAGATTCATGGTTGGTCGTTGTTTTACTCAGAGTTAATAATTCTGTCAAAGATATTTGTCTTTACTGATACTCATTGCCTCTCACATACATATGGTAACAGCTTCTTTCCTGGTCTCTTCACTCTAGGGCCATCCTCTTCTAACCCTGCTTTCATACATTTGCCAAAATGTATGAAATACATTTCAATACAATTGCCAAAATAATTTTCCTAATGCGTAGACCTTGCTCAAGAATTTTCTTTGGAAGAGGGTTGTGAAAAGACAACAATTCACCTGAGGTCCTCTCCCTCTAAATACAGTTAAATAATACTATCAAACAATTCCTAGAGCAGTAGGACCCACAAAAGGATGGAATGAAACAATTTTCCAGCAAAAAACAACTTGGTAAATTGGCAAAAAAAAAAAGTCTATTGCACCTGGGTGAGAGTGGCGCACAGCCTTGGCTATAGAAAACCAAGAGTAGGTCTTGGTTGTCACTGAATCAGCCATAGAAGCAGCTGCTTCCAAAGCTCTCGGTCTAAGACAATAAGGGGGTCAGAAAGAGATCACAGAGGTCTCTCTTTGCTAGTACTGAGGCAGGACTCTGTTGCTTTGCCTATATTTGGATCTGGGTCACAGTGTTAGGTGGTAGTCTCAGGGAAAAGAAAAGTCCTAGCATGCCAGAGTTTGTGTTCACAGTGGAGCAGGTACCCTCCTCACAGTTCTTGGGCAGAAAAGAGTGTTTGTGGTTGCTCACAGACTAGAACAAAGGCCAGGACAGGAGTCAACATTTCTCTTCTTAGATTATACCACTTTGGAAGAATTGATTGGCTAACAGGATGGAACAGGAAAATAACAAATGTTGGAGGGGATCTTGGGGAAAAATACAGTATTAATGGACTATTGGTGGAGTTGTAAACTCATTTAACAATTCTGTAAAAAAATTTGAAACCCAAAGAGTTTTAAAACCATACATATCTTTTGGCCTAGCAGTGCCACTACTAGATCTGTATCCCAAATGATATAAAAAATGAAAAGAAAAAGGACATATATGTATAAAAGTATTTATACTAGTTATTTTCCAATGGCAAAGAATTAGAAATTGAGGGGACGTCCATCAGTGAAAAATGGCGGAACAGAATGTGTTATGTGATTGTCATGGAATACTATTGTGTTATAAGATATGATGGGATGCTCTCAGAAAAACCCGGAAAAACTTCCATGAAATTGATACAAAGTGAAATGTACTGTGAACAGAGTAACAGCAATATTGTAAGATGATCAGCTGTGAATGACTTGGCTATTCTCAACAATACAATGATCCAAGACAATTCTAAAGGATTTAGGATAAAAAAAATCTATCCATATCTGAGAAAGAACCTACAGCTTCTGGATATAGCCAGAGACATACTCTTTTTTAACTTTCTTTATTTTTCTTGAGGTTTATTTTTGGTCTATGCTTTCTTTCACAACATGACTGATGGATATGTTTTATATGCCTACACCTGTATAACTTATTTTGAATTGCTTCCCTTCTCAATGAAAGATGTGGAAGGGAAAGAAAAAGGGAGAAGATTTAGAACTTAAAAATAGTTTTAAAATTTTTTAAATTTTAAAAAATTGAACTTTAAAAAATGTTGAAAATTGTTTTTACATGTAAATTAAAAAAAAATTTGCTGTCTATATTGCCTCAATGATAAAAAACAACAACAACAACAACAACAAAAAACAGACACTTCAAGCGGGCAACTGCAGACTTTCACAAGACCTACCTTTCTAATCTTGTTTCATATTGCCTCTTTTTACTCTACATTCCAAAGTAGCATAACTGGATTGGCTTGCTATTAACGGGGATAGAGATTGAACTGCAACACAAATATTCTTTCACTTTTTTTTTCTTCTGACTGGTGACTGGCATGTGTGTCTTAAACAGCTGACTGGCCTTTGGGCCAGAGTGTTTTTTCTGGACATGGTCAAGTAGCAAGTACAAGGATAGAAGTAGGAAGAAGAGTCTTAGAGATCAATTTACAAAAGGGGAAAGCAAGGCTATGAGAAATCAAGTCATTATCTCAGCACTGGGATTAGTGCCAAGATCATTTGTCTAATGCTCTTTGCACTACATAGCCCTGGCTTTGGAGCACTGTGTTATATTTAACAAAGCTGAGAGAACACCTGTGAAGCAGAGGGAAAAAAACGATGTAGGATTCCTTCAGTTCTTCACGAGTATTAAAACAAAGTTTTTAGAATGCTGCTTTATAGTATAAAAAAGAAAAAAAAATCTTGCATTATAATCCTTCAAGATCTGAATTCTGCTTTTTATTATTTTGCAGTAAATATTGTACATTCTATATCTGGTACTACGTTCCTATAATGGCAATCATTCAATCCTCAGATCCTTCCAAATCCTGATCAGTTTTGACCCATGCTCTCAATTCATGACCTTTTTTTCTTTGATTTGCTCACCACCTTGGCTGAAAATAGATCCAGGTAAATCTTTGGGAATAGTTACTTGTGTTCTAATAATGGGTCTACCACTGTATAAGCCATGGCTCTCTCATAGGAATAATCATATCTAGAACCACCATGCCATTCAGAAGGACCCCATGTATCTACTGCAGAGTACCAAGTCTCATCAATACTAAAACCAATCATGCCATTATAAGTTACTGGGTCTTCCTCTCCTGGAATAATGGATAAGATTTTTTTCCCTCTAAATGGTAGTTGTGGAGGAAAAAGTAGGTTTAATCTTTCTGCTACCTTACCACCACATCAAGGAGAAGGTGGTAGGGGTTCTCTGAAAGGGCGCATGTCATCATAATCTCTTCTAGATTGGGGCATAGGACACCCATCAGGAACTGAAGGCATTCTATGAAAGCTCCCTTCTTTGCCTCACATGGGAAATCCTACCGAGCATCCTTGTCAATCATCACATTTCATTGTGAATCCACCACAGTCATATGTTTCATCATGGAAACTGGGATCACAGGGTTGCACACATCCTTTGATGGGAGACTCATATATAAAATCCAATGAGGTCTTTCTGTACTCCACAACCCTATCAAGCTTTCCACTGCTAATAACAACTCTCTTAGTGGAATGAAGACAGCAGTATTCCCGGAAAAGCTTGCTAGTTGTCTGAGTGTTTTTTCAAAGTTCTTTGATTTTGGCACCTTTGACCCTAGTAATTCTCCTTGCCATCTGTGGTGAATCAACAGTCTTAACTTGCAGTCAAAGTTGCTTCCTTTAAAGTGATGGTAACTTAAGCATTCCCTAGCATCAGATCCCAGTAGGAGCTGGCTGGTTGCAGTAAGGGATGGCAACTGAAGGCCCTTTGCCTACACGGGAATGATTTTCTTCAGAATTTCCCCATTTGTTTTGATATCTGCACTGATACTCAACACGTGCTCAAGGCTATTGCTGATTGAAACACTGGCAGTAGTGGTCAGTACAACATGTTTTAATATTTTCACCTCCTTTTCCAAGCACCGTTCCAACATTCTTACTTTTAACAAAATGTGCACTTCCACCATCTCATCAGTGTTTCTAGATCTTTTAAAGGCCTGCTTTCCTTCCACATATTTGGCAGGACACTTAACCAATCCATCCCTGGTTTTAGTATTGGAGAAGGTTGCTTCCGGCTATTCATTCTCCATTTTCTCAGATTAAATGGGTAGACAATCAGTATCATATACCCTCACAGGGCAGAACTGAAGTGTTCTAGTTGGAATAAACCACTGATACCCTAGAGCTACAATGCTGCACAAGGATGTGGTTTTTCCTATGCCCCTTGCTGCCTTGGTGGATCTCAGCTAGACAGAATGGGTTGGCCCCCTCTCTCCTCAATAAATACTTAATGACTGATTCTACAAAAGGAGCTTAGGATAAAAATACTACAAAGGAATAATGCTTAAGCATTCTAAATGGGTGAGAAGTTAAATGACAATATAAGGCAGAGTTTGGTTAGATTGAAATGATGACATCATTGTAAAAATGACATTCAGAGTCTCAGGGAGTCAGGATGGCAAGGGACCTCACAGATCACCAAGACCAACTCCTTCATTTTACACAGGAGGAAATTGAGGCACAAAGGGATTCAGTGATTTGTCCGGGGTCATACACCTACTAAGTACTGAAGTGGAATTTGAACTCTAGTCTTTCCAACTCTAAGTGCCATGTCCTATCACACAAGACTGCACTGCTTTTCCAATTAATCAAGGCATTTTTAATTGGGAGCACGCCTGCAACTATTGTTGATGAGAATAAAAGATACTTTATGTTACACAGGGAGAGGTAGGGTGGTAGAATAGAACATGTGCTAGCCCTAGAAAACATGATTTCAAATTTTCCTTTTGGAGTATATGTGACCATGGGCTAATTGATTGAATTTCTCAGAGCTTCATTTTTTTAATCCCTTCATCCCTTTAACGTAGATCATTATGAAAATCCAGAACATTGTATGTGTTAAATATTTCATACTTTAAAATGTTATAGAAATGGAAGTTACTGCTAATGCTTCATACATTTTATACCCAGGGTCTCATTTTATCCTTAGCAGAGACCTGGTGCCATGCTATCTCTATCAAGATGAAACAACATTTAAAAAATATTAAATAGGTGAGTTATGGAAAATAGGTCATGGCCCCATTTTACAGATGAAGCATGAAGGTTAAGTGAATTTTCCAATGTTCCCTAGCTAGTTAGCGACAAAGCCTGAACTTGGAACCAGAGATGACTGCTCTTCCTCTGCCCTTTTAATTAAATCATGATTTCTTACAATAATGCTCATATGGTTTCATTCTTTCATTAATGCCTGCTGGGTGAGGAAGATTTATGTCTCTCTGCACTCATACCCGCTATTCTCCTTTTTGACCCCCTATGAAAAATCTAGCAAGGCAGCACTGCAGAGTTTCTATGGGACTGTTCAATGTTGACTGACAAAAATATCTCTTATAAAGAACTGTTTCTATGGTACTCCTTTCTAGACATGTCCTATGGGATGGATAGGGGAGGAAATGACAGCAAAATGAGGTTTTTCCTACCTAGTATTTGAGAGAAAGACTTCTATATTTTGCAGATTTGGGAAGAACAATTGAAGTAGCTCAGTGTGTAGGACGTTGATTTGTTTAGCATATCGTCAAAAAGATAGAAGACTAACAGAGGCAGGTGAAGAACTGACAATTATGACTAACGACCAATATCATCTGGATAGAAAGTCTACCACCTCCATGCACCAGCAGCCCCCGAGAAACTCATTTGCATTGGAGCTGGAGCCAAAGCATGGTCCTCAATAATGAGGGGCCATTAGACAACGTGCTCACTGTTACCTTATTAACAAGTTAATATTAAGCCTCCAGGGTGAAAAATGGCAATGGAAATCTCCCAAATTGCCATCGTCTTTGCGAGCCATTGTTGGGCAGAAAGACTAGAACTTAAATGTGTTTTCATAGCACCTAAAACAAGTCAGAACATAGAGACAAATGAGCACTGCAAGGCTTCGGCTATGCTCTCATCAAATCTGATGACTGCTCATCTGTCTGAGCACACTGATTTTTCCCTAAGGACTTCAGGAGATACTAAAATGTTGCTATCAATTCTATACAATTGGTTTTTTTTTTCCCCACAGAGCAAATGACAAAAATGCAGTTCAAGAGTTTATGTGTAAGTAGTGCTCTCCTCTGCATCTGTTTTAATATTCAATTTTAAATGTAAAAAGAAAAAGCAAGATATTGCCAAAAGGAAATAGACACATAAGGAAATTGGAAAAAAAATCTTCACGACTGATGAGGCTCTATGGTAGTAAATGGGAATATTATAAATGTTCCTGTAAGGGTTTCAAAAACATCCATAAAAGGGGAAAATGCATTCTCACTTCTTAAATCCTTCATATCATATAATACCAAGGGCATCTGTTAGCATTAAATAAGAACAATTTAATGCACTTCTTCAAATTCTGTAGAAAATGGACAGTAATGTATACCTATTCAATTGCAGATGCATAAAAGAGCACTTATTTTTCTGTTTTAAATCCATTAAATGCATATCTAACCTTTATTTCCCTCAGCTATACACACGTGGTTCATCTCTCCATGCACACCAACTGAATCTCTGTGAGGGAATGAAACTGATGAAAGAGGGAAGTTGTCCTCCCACTGGTAATTCAACTGGGCCAAATCACATGAGGATGGAGCATGAGAATTTAGCTCTTTATTTGGGGCCTACCAAAGCATGAGAACATAATAGATGCTCTCCTCCATTGTCATTATAATCAACATAGCCCAAGATTATGGGATAGGAGCATCAAGGATATTTCTATGGAAGTCTCATTGCTTTTCAAAGAGTCCTTTCAACATTGTCCGACTGCCCTCTTCCCTTCTTGATCCATCACCCGTGAATGGATCTAAAGCTTCTTTCAACCTCCCACAAGCTTGGACTACCTTTGGGGTGGGGAGCAGGGGCCTACCGGTCATATAAATTGGCAACCCGAGGAAGACTCATAGGTGCAGAGATCAGAAGATCTGATGCTTACTAGCTATGTGATCTTAGATAAAGCACTTTTACCTTTTGGAATCTCATTTTTTTCCATTAATAAAATGAGGCTAATGGTATTTGCACTATTCACTTCTCAGGTTTTGAGATAAATGCTTTGAAAAAGTATTTTTACAAAAGTTTACAAAAATGTGTACTAATTTTACTAGTCATAAAGCTGGATTTCAAGTTTCAAGTGGAGGTGAAGAAGGCCTAATAATCTGGCATTCGGTGAATACTTGTGTTCATCCTCTCCTTCCTTCTGTGATTTTACGAAGTGTCCACACATCCCTTCCTTTTTCAAGTTTAAACCCCTATTCATTCACTTAATAATTTTCATCCTTTCATTTATTTATGCTTTCTTTCATTCATTCAAAGTCATTTTTCATTCAGAATTCCCTCTAGCACCTTGATACATGCACCTGTGAATTTGGAAAGAGTTGTGTAGTTAATAGAGAAACTCTTTTTTCCTTTCGTGACTAGCTTCCCCTCACAATGCTTTTGTCACTTCTGAAAGGCACTCCCTTCACTGTAGGAAAGAACAAGCCTCAGGCCCTCCATTAGTTTTTTTCCCTACAGAAAGACATCTCTTCTTGGAACTCTGAAGGACGCTTTGTGGTTGCCAGTAAAATCCCTTGATTCACTTCACGCAAAGAGACAACCAACAACCTTCCTTTCCACTCCTTTAAAATATGCATATAAATTAAAGAAAGTCAGGTTTTGGATTCTGTTTTCCAAGGAGATATGAATATTGAAACAGCGATCACAGACGCCAACTTGTAATGTCACCCATAACGTTATCAAGTAATAAAATGTTCTTAATTCACGCAAACATCTGTAATTCTTCTTTCTAAAGGGAATACAACATGGTTTAATATTCTACTGAAGATAATCAGGACACCAATTCTTTCTAGATATTACAAGTGTAGAAATTCTTTTCATCACTCCCATCTTTCTTTAAGACCCAGATCAGATTGATGCCCCAGGCTGTTAAATCATTCTCCTCTTCAAATCATCTTTTATTTAATAATATTTCTACCTGTAGTGATCTCCCAATTATGATGCATGTTTCTTTAGGACAAGGGCTGTATCAGTTAGTGGCTTTTTTTCCTCATCCTATTTCCCGCAGCATATTCCTAGGTTTCACCCAAAGAGCTGACTTCCTGCTTCTTGATTTCCTGGCATTATGTGAACGTAGAACAATGCAGTACAGACGGACTTCATTTTATTGTGCTTTCCTTTATTATGTTTCACAGATAGGCGTTTTATAAATTGAAAGTTTCTGGCAACCTTGTGTCAGGTCCTCCTGACTTCAGGGCTGGTGCTCTATCTACTGAGCCACCTAGCTGCCCCCTTTTAATCTGAATTCCTTTGTAAAAAGTCTCTCAGACTTTTGTATTACATCGATCATGTCTGGGGTACAGCTATTGGTCTACTGGTACCATTTTTCCAATAGCATGAGCTCACATTGCGTCTCTGTGAAACATTTTGGTATTTCTTGCAATATTTCAAAGTTTTTCATCATCATTATATCTGTTATGGTGATCTGTAGTCAGTGATCTCTTATGTCAGTATTATAATTGTTTGAGGGTGCCACCGACTGTGCCCATATAAAACAGCAAACTCTCTCCCTCATCTCTTTCCTCCCCCTTACAACTCCCTATTTCCTGATACTCAACAATGTTCACATTAGGCCAATTAATAGCAATACAATAGCCTCTTGGTAGTCAAGTGAAAGGAAGAGTCAATGGATGTGGCAAACTTCATTTGTGTCTTATTTTAAGAAGTGCCCATGGCCACCTTGACCCTCAGCAACCACCACCTTGATCGATCAGCAGTTGTCAACATGGAGGCAAAAAGATTATGACTTATTGAACACTCAGATGATTAACATTTTTAGAAAAAAGCATTTTAAATTAAAGTATGAGATTTTTTATATATAGCACCATTACTCCTTAAATAGACTATGCTATGGTATAAACACAATTTTTATATTCAGTAGGAAACTAAAAACTTTGTGTGACTCACTTTATGGCGACATTCACTTCATCATGGTGGTCTGGAACTGAAACAGCAGTATCTCTTGTGTATATATATATATATATATATATATATATATATATATATATATATATGTTTTTGTGTGTACATATATATATATACATATACACCAATCCATATATCTTTATCCATCTTTATATCTATCTATCTATCTAGAGACAGAGAGAGAGAGAGAGAGAGAGAGAGAGAGAGAGAGAGAGAGAGAGAGAGAGAAGGAGGGAGGGAGAGAGAAGGAGGGAGGGAGAGAGAGAGTGTGTGTGTCTCTAGCTGTTCCTCCATGAGAAATCCACTTCTGTAAACTAAGCTAGCTCCCTGGAGGCCTCAAGATCAGCCAGAGTCAGGATAAGTAAAAGTCCTTATATATATGAAGAGAGAGTTACTTATATATATGAAGAGAGAGAGAGTCTAGCTGTTCCTCCATAAGAAACCCACTTCCTTTCCCCTTTTTTAGTCATCTACGTCTGTATATATATATATATATATATATATATATATATATATATATATATATATATATATATATATATGCCAGTTTTCCTGCCCAATTTTTCAATGCTAATACATTCATAAGCCTGTTTCCTGATGTCCAACATGAGCCTCTTTGTTTGACCTACAAATGTCATTCTTTGTAAACTATGGTATTCCATGACTTACAATTATCTAACATAGATGGAAGAATACTAACATAAAAAGTGATTTAATTGTAGAGAGAAGCTTGCATGATTTTTGAAAGATAATCGAGCCTTTTTTTCTTATTCCTTTTTAATTTTGCAGAGATCCAAAGCATCTCTCCAACATATGTATACGGAGGGAACATTTCTATGGGTCATGTAATATTGTACATAATAGCTATTCTTCAAAGGGAAGATCTGCTAGGGAATACCCTCCTTAGTGAAAACCTGCCTGCTCCCTTCTCAAACTATCATCAAGGCTGTTTTAAATGTAGGCATTTATTCTCAGTAAGATTTTGTAAAGATGAGAGAATTGGCCAGGCAGATGGCTTGGTGGCTATTGCTATCATCTCTGTCACCTTTTCCAGTAATAATGTCTTATTTTTTCTAAGTCCTCGGTATCCTTTCATCTTTTTGCTATCTTGAGAAATGAGCCCTCAAACCCTGATTCCCGCTGGCACATACAGTCTCAAGGGACACTTGGGTGGGTGTTCCTCCCTTCTTTATTTGCTTTATTTGAAGCCACTTCTGTGGCCCCTGTGATGTTAGAGACGGACAGACAGCTGAGAGAGAAATCACAGAAAATGAAACAGCAAAATAAATATTTATATTTGTTCAATTTTCCATCTATTTCTCCCCTTCTAGTTGCATACTTCAATGCACTAGGGTCTAACTTTGTACTCTAAAACCAATTTTGAAATTTGTACTAAAAATGGATTATAGTCAAAGAAAAATTCCAAATATTTTCTGTTAAATCAACTATTCCTATTTTAAAAGATTTAAGTGGGTCTATAGAATTATTTACTCTAATAAGTAAGCTTATTTCACATATAAAAAAAAGATGAAACAGAGGAGTATTTGATCTAAGTGGGGAGTTTTCCAATATGGTTATTTCTATTCACATTCTGCTTGGTAGTAATTCCTGATTTGAAATTTAACAATAGGACTTATCATTCTTTTAAGGCACTAAAAGGCTTAGAAATATACTAATGTGTGAAATTTCAATTTCTCATTTTTACAAAACTCTCTTCGTGAAGAGATAAACAGATATTCAGCACTTTCTTCCCTCCCACCCATAGACACCATTTAAAGAGATTTGAGCAGGAAGGAATTTGCGATTGCTCATTTGCAATTATCCTAGAATATCTGTTTTCGATGACTAGGTTATATGTTTCCTCATTTTGTAAATAAATTTAGTTTTCATTTCCCTTTGCAGTTAGCAAAAGTCCTTTCCTAATTCTATTCACCTACAGAGCTCCTTCTGATTTAAGAGAATACACTTTTTTTTTAAACATTTAGGAAGGACAGTGATTACCTCTTTATTCTTTCTCATTTGCTATAGACATGTATTTTGCTCATTTATTTTATGAACCAGTTGACTATGGTATACTTTTCTGTATCATTTGTTTTTATGGAATTGTAATCTACATTAGCAGAGACATCTCATTTTAAAGAAAGAGAATGTTTCTATTTAATTGTAAGAGCACAATAGAGTAAGGGGCTAATGGAGTTTTCCTATTGAGCTGGGAATCTAAACTACTGTTCACATCTAACAGTTTCAAGGTGCTTTGAGAGCTGCCCTCTTTCTTTTTTCTTTTTCTTTCTTTCTTTTTTTTTTTTTTTTTTTTGAGGCAATTGGGGTTAAGTGACTTGCCCAAGGTCACCCATCTAGGAAGTGTTAAGTGTCTGAGGCCAAATTTGAACTCAGGTCCTCTTGCCTTCAGGGCTGGTGCTCTATCCACTGCGCCACCTAGCTGCCCCAAGCTGCCCCTTTTCAATCTGAATTCCTTGATAAAAAGTTTCTCAGACTTTTGTATTACATGGATCAGGTCTGAGGTACAGCTAGTCCAGCATTCTCACTCTGAGAGTTAGTAAAAGAATATGTTGGTATTAATTTCCAAAATAACAAGAGGTTTGATGGATGTTGGGGGGGGCAAGTATCTTTGTGGAGATCTGCGATCTATGAATATGTTTAGCTGAAACTCTCAGTGCCATTAATAAGAAAGACTAAGCCATGGTCAGAGGTTCTACTAGCAGGGCTAGGTAAGATACAGGAAGAAGAGAAAATGGGAGCAGAAAAAGATGAAAAAAGAAGAGGAAGAAAAAATTGAGAAAAGAAAAAAAAGCAGAAAAAGAAAAAAAAAACGAGAAAAGGGATACTGTTTAATCATATGGCAGGCTTTGAGAATCACAGTGAGCATAACTTCTTCAGGAGCCATCTGGTGGCTCTAGAAACAGAGGTTACTTAATCTTAGTCTTTCTCTCCTATTTGTTCAGTACTGGTTTGTACCTAACAGGATCACATTTAATGAACCTAAACATAAAGGCTCTCAGACTTGAGTTCAAAACTTCGCCTTTGCAAGTTAAAGATGGGGAAGCAGGCTAGATAGTTGCTCATCTGGAAAGGATCTGGGGGTTTGAGGCAGACTCCAAGTTCCATATAAGCTAATGGTATGATCTGGTACCTAAGAAAATGAATGCAACCTTATGGTGCACTAAAAGAGGCTGAGTATCCAGTATTAGGAAGGTGACCATTTTACTGTACGGTACCATAGCCATAACGCAGGTGGCGATTTGTGTTCATTTCTGGGACTTAGGAAAGACATTCAGAAATCAGCTTAATCATTCAGTAAGCAAGGAGTAGCAAGTGCCAGGCATTGTGCCAAAGGCCGGGAATACCAAGAGAAAACAGAAATTGTCAGTACCCTCAAGGAGTTCACATTCTTATGGAGGAAGAAAACATGTACATAAATTAATACATATGGAATAGAAGGTGTAAGAGCACCCTACAGGAGAAAGCTCTGGCAGCTGGAGAAGCTGGGAAATTGCATCCTGTCAAAGTGAGCACTTGAGCGAGGTCCTGAAGGAAACTGTGGATTACAAGAGGCTAAAGGGAGGAGAGAGCATTCTGGAGCCAGCTGGGATTATGGTAAAGATTTAGGAGCTGCAGTGTTGCTTGTACAGAGCTGCAAGCAGGGCAACATGGCCTGACCAGAGTTTACATGAAGGGGAGTGTTGTAGCAGAAAACTGGAAAGCAAGGAGGGAACATGACAGGAAGGCTTTTTTAATGCAGAACATGAGATTCTGTTCTATCTGATGGCTAACAGGGAGCCAGTGGAGTTTATTCCACAAGGTTGTGGCTGTCCCTCCATGCCTAAAATGCCCTACTGCCTCATTCCTCCTTCTTGGCTTTCCCTGTTTTGTTTTGTTTTGTTTTGTTTTTCAATATCCAACTCAATTCTGGCCTCCTGAAGGAAACCTCACCCGCTTCCTCCATTTGCCTTTGGAAATCACCCTATATCTATTCCCTCAAGAATACTAGGGTGCAACTAGTTTCTTACATGCACTCTCCACATCTGAAGGTGAGTTTCCTGTCAATAGGGACTGTTTCTGCTTTTTCTTTGCATCCCCTGAACCTTACACAGGGTTGGCTACATGTTAAGTGATTAATACAGGTGTAGTGAGCAACAGAATCAGATCTGCACTGTGTAGCAACTAGATTTAGGAGATTCTAAAGGCAGGGCAGCTAATTAGTAGGGGACTGCAACAGTCCAAGTGACAAGGGCTGTTCCCTTCTTTCCACTCATACCAACAACCAACACCCTAATTCAGGCTTTTAACATCTCTTACCAGAACTATTACAGTGCTCTTCTGACTGATCTCCTTGCCTCAAGTCTCTCTCTATTCCAACCCATCCTCCATAAAATTGCTTCTTCTCTGTCTCTCACCTCCTTCCCACCCCATCCAATCTATTGGCCAAACTGGTTGATTTCACCTCTGTGACACCTCTTGAATATACCCCTCTCTCCTTGACACTGCCACCATCATCCCTCACACCTGGATTACTGCCCTAGCCTGTTTGTGGGTGGGCCTGCTCAAGTTCCTCCCTTAGGTGCCATCAGACAGTTGCTAACTCAAAACTGCACTTTCTGTCAGGGAAATAAGGAAGATATGAGATTAGGGAAGGGATGTCCACTTACCACAGAAAACATGTGATAAGAAGCCAATAACAATTATTTGTTATGTAATTTATGAATTTTATCTTTGATTTTTATATTTAACAGTCATTTTTTAAGCCAGGGGGATCTTAAGTAGAGGCTTGTGAAACTGATTTTTTAAAATAAAAAAAATTGGGGCAGCTAGGTGGCACAGTAGCAGATAGAGCACCAACCCTAAAGTCAGGAGGACCTGAGTTCAAATCTGGTCTCAAACACTGAACACTTCCTAGTTGTGTGACTCTGGGCAAGTCACTTAACCCCAAATACAAATAAATAGATAGTTATATAAATAAACAAACAAACGAATGAATAAATAAATAAAACAAGCAAATAAATAAATAAATAAATAAGTAAGTAAGTAAATAAATGTTTCACCATTAATATTTTGATTTTCACATTTTACCATAACTAGTTTCCTTGGTAATCCCATGTATTTATATTATGCACTTCAAAACAGAAGTTTTTGAAGTCTGAGAAGAGGTTTATAGGCCTTATCAACTGACTGCCATGGAGCCCAGGAAGCTTTAAAGGAATACTTGGAAAATCCTAACTGCTCAACCTCTGCTACTGAGTTCCAGCCTGGTTTTTAACCCCAGCTCATCTTCTGTGATGCTGAAAATGTAAAAAAGGCACTGTGCACAGGCTCACAGAAAACTTATGTTCCAGTCTACCTCATGAAATTGAGACCAATTAATACATTTCCTGCCTGGATACAAAAGGTCAGTGGCTGCAATTTGTGCAAATATGCTTAGATGTACATTTCAAATAAGAAAAATCTTCCCTGTTTTGGCCCTTTGCTTTTCTTCTCCAGATTCAGATTTAACTGCTAGAACAGTGGAATAGGGTATGGTAACCAAAAGAGACCATGAAATAGGAATAGACAGAAATCAGAAGATTGAACCTCAAATACCAGTTCTACCACTTGCTAGCTATGTGACCATGAGGGCAGACTGCTTCCCCTTTGTGAGCCTCAGTTTTGTCATCTATAAAATGGGAACAGAAACCTGAATAGCATACTACTCAAGGATGTTGTAAATGGCAAATCAGAAAATGTATGTAAAGACTGAGTACTCCCCAAATCTACAAGTCATCAATCCTTCCCTTCCCATGACTAAAAGGTGAGTTGCTGGGAGGAATATTACTATTGTCCATGAAAGCTCTTTGAGGCAGCAAATTAGTCTCCCTCTATATTTTCCCTACAGTTTCAAGAAAAAAAAATAAGTAGAGGGATACTATAATAGTCCTCTGGCAAGCCTGTCACAGAGTGTGACTGTTCTGTTTGCTTAGCCCTATCAATTTTACCGGTTCTTAGGCTGAAAGTTTTTGAGGCACTTAGCTTTACCCTAGTTACCACAAGCTCTATCCTGCCTCCAATACTTTCTACCTCTCACTCCTAACTGGAACACTGATATTTAGTACCACTATTTAGTATTTAGTAACACTGATTCTGAATAGAGAATATCAGGTGGTCCTTTTGTTCTAATCACCAATACAGTGAATTCCTGCACCAAATAAGAGTCCTTTGTTGGTCACCACTCCTTTATGTGCTTTGGCTTCCCTATTAAAATGTAAATTCCATGAGGGTAGGATGGTTTTGCCTTTTGTATATGTATCCCCAGTTCTGAGTTTTATAAATGTTTTTCATTCCTTTATCCATATCAGAAAATCTTTTCTTAGAACTTCCCAATTGGCCAAGAGTTAGATAATGTAATCTTCAGTTTTTCAGAGCCAAGGAAATTATCATTTCTGCTTCAAAAACAACTTTTCCCATTCCCAGAGATCCCAATATTTCTCTGCTGGTTGGCTCATCACTGAACCTAATTGGTTTCCAAAGAGAAAGTGACTAAATTCTCAGCAAAGTTGATTAGAGTTGACATAGGACATACAGAATTCCAATAGCTGCACATGTATTGTGGGTTTGTTTTTTTTGGGGGGGATATAGTGAGATAATGTAGCACAGAGGGGATGTGTGAAAGATCTGAAGTCTGAAGAGACCTGAGTTTGAATCCTACCTCTGGCACTTACTGTAACTTTGGGCAAGTCCCATCCTCTATAAAATGGGGATAATACCAGGAATGCTACTATTCCATTTCTCACGGAGGACTTTGTAAGGATCATATGAGATCAATTACGTATCGAATTTACCGATATTAAATCAATTCATTGATGTAAGTTATTATTCACAGGAGGCAGTGAGCATCTGGATTTTTCCTTGGTAAATGTGTTTACAAATGCTTTGCTCGAAGGTAGTAAAAGACAAATGTAATTGTTATTGCTCTGTGCTAATTTAAACCAAAAAATGATAAGTGTGCTTTGGATTTTAACCCTGGTTGTTTGCATCATGGCACCAAGTCACTGGTTGATACTTGGAAGTAACATACCTTGATCACAGAACCGGGTTTTATGGAGTGGTCAGCTCTTTGGAACACGAAACCTAAAAAGCTACCTGAATAAAGTAGCTTCAATCCTTCCACCACCAAGACTTCAAATATATCTCTAAGGGAATAGTTGAATTCAGATAAATTATGAGTATATTTTGCTTTATTCTTTAGGTGTGTTGAAGCATTTTATGAATATTGAAGCCAATTTAAAATGTATCACGGATTTGCTTATCAAACAATTCTGATGTAAATATTTTTGTAATTTTCCCTGTAAGTTCTGATTTCCTTAAGGTGAGGCAATAGCACCTAACTTTGAAGATGGCTAGGATAGCTAATTTCTTCCTCTCTCACTCCTATTTCCTATTTTTTGTTTTTCCTTTTTTTTTTTTTAATACCCAAATTATTTTCCTATTCAAAAGCATTATTTCCAGTGGGAAGTGAAGCTTGATGGAACCCACTGCTTCTGTACCTTGTCTCCAGTGGGATGTTACTATTCAAGACCCAGCTGTTATGCAGATGCACAGAATCCTGGGTACTGGTCGGGGGAGTCGGTGCCGCTGGACTGGGCTGGCTTCGAGTAGTCATTGACCTCCTCTGGAGAGAGTCCGCCGTGGGAGGCGGCTTCCTGGCACATGTGCACGCATGAGGAGGTGGCGGCGGTGGCGGGAGGGGTCTGAAGGTGAACTGGTTGTGTGGGCTGTTTGGCATATCTGCAGAGGAGAAAAATAAACAGAAAAGAAAAAAAAATAATTCTTCCACTGTACATGAGCTTTACTGGAGTTTTAGAACAACACAATCTGTCATGGGAGTAGGTTTTTAAGTTCTGTCTATCTGTAAAAAATGTGCCCTTAACTCACAAGAAAGCACATGTCCTGTGCTTATGAAATGTAATATAAAACATTCACAGTTGCATTAACTTGTAAATTCTTCAAAGCTAGAGTAGTTAAAAAGTCAATGAGGCAGCCTCACACAATTTGTCATCATTTCTGCTACTGAACAAATAAATCATCAACAAGACATTAAGTTACAGAACAGAAGCAAAAATCTAACTTTGGAGGACATCGATGGAGGAAACCAATAGAGAACAAGGAAATCACTGGGGCTTCAAATGAAAGCCAAGAGGCTACCTTCTGCCTTATAGCTTAGAGAAGAGAAACTGATCTCGGTCAGGAACCCGAAGATAACCTCAAATCCAGTTTTGTGCCTGTTCCTTGCCCCTACTCCCCTGCTATAATGGGCCCATAGTTAAGAAGTAGTCATAGAACTAGCAAGTATTTTTCTCATTTCTACCAACATACAAGCAATATTCCATTTCCCACTGTTTCAGCTTCAGGCCATGGTAGGCACTGGGAAGTAGTTTTTTCTGTCAGTAGATGGAGGGTAAATTTGTGGCTAGCCATCTCCTGATTTGTGCTGAAGGCTAGCTTTGGGATATTCTCACTGTTTTTCCTGGGAGAGAGGGAACTGGACTCTGATTCATGAAAAATACCCCATTAAATTTCTTCAAAAAGAAATCACCATTCATCTGATAAACCACAAGACAACCCCAAAAGATATGAAATGATTCCATATAATTGTGGTACTTTCTGTATAAGCTTTGCAGCAAGGTCAAAAAATCTACTTGACTCTTTGCAGACCCCCTAAATGACCTTAAGAGTAAACAAGTAATACCTTGCCAGAGGCTCTCTGTGCCTAGAAAAGTACTCAGGCCCATCTGTCAGTGGTCAATCAGAAAAACGGACTTGATTTTCAATTTCTTTTTTTCAATTCAATTCAATCAAACTCGAGTTTGAACTCAGTAGGAATCAGCCAGCATAAACCAGCTCTCCAGAGCCAAATGTTGCATTTTCAGTGTGCGCATTAACACCTCAGAAATTGGCAAATGTTACAAATCAGGTCTTGATTTATTGTTTTGTTGATTGCTGAGACTTCAAGTGATGGAGAAAATGTTAATAATGAAAAGTGAACTTCACAGTGTATTGTGTGTACATTGTTTTTTTGGAAATTTGGTTGTTGAACATTTACTAGAACAATAGAACTGACTAATCCTTGGCTCCCAATACAGCTATCATATGGGAGAGTGACTGCAATTGGCTCATTAGGGCAGGTGCTTTGGGCTCTTCTAAGTTATTCTTCACCTTAAACAAACCCCAAATCTGGAATGAATGCAAAAATTGAAATAGTAAAAAAGCAGGGAAGGATGAGCAGTTAATTTACATAGAACTCTTTTTAAAGAGCAAGCTATATATGTTTTGGAAAGACAATTTGGCTGACACATTTGCACCT
Organism: Sminthopsis crassicaudata; assembly: GCF_048593235.1. Lineage (NCBI taxonomy): Eukaryota > Metazoa > Chordata > Mammalia > Dasyuromorphia > Dasyuridae > Sminthopsis > Sminthopsis crassicaudata. The sequence continues at coordinate 55,561,195 of NC_133623.1, read as the reverse complement.
CAAGTAAAATACATCTACAGTGGGGCTGAGATACACCAATTCATTCATACCTTTTTGGGGTCCATCATCTTTATTAATACCACATATTCTAGAATCTTGTTGGTTGCTATGGAAAAAGATGAAGCCAAATACTTCACGTGGTACCTAAATGTACCATGTGAGTTAACTGGACCATGTTCCTGTACAGAAAGCTAAACACAGAGATGAAATGATTGTTCATGCCTGTCTGTATGTCATGGTACTCTCTTTAAATTGAATATTCTCTGTACATTTTTCTCATCCAAATTTTAGGTTTTTTCTGGGACACTGATGCATTGTTGGTGGAGTTGTGAATGGATCCAACCATTCTGGAGAACAATTTGGAACTATGCTCAAAAAGTTGTCAAACTGTGCATACCCTTTGATCCAGCAGTGTTGCTACTGGGCCTGTATCCCAAAGAAATGCTAAAGAAGGGAAAGGGACCCATATGTGCAAAAATGTTTGTGACAGCCCTTTTTGTAGTGGCTAGAACCTGGAAATTGAATGGATGCCCATCAATTGGAGAGTGGCTGAATAAATTGTGGTATATGAATATTATGGAATATTACTGCTCTGTAAGAAATGACCAGCAGGATGAATTCGGGGAGACTTACAGGAACTGATGTTAAGTGAAATGAGCAGAACCAGAAGATCATTATGCACTTTAATAACAATAATATATGAGAATCAATTCTGATGGAAGTGGCCCTCTTCAACAATGAGAGGATCCAATTCAGTTCCAAATGATCAGTGATGAACAGAACCAACTACACCCAGCAAAGGAATTCTGGGAAATGAGTGTGGACCACAACATAGCATTTCTATTGTCTGTTATTGTTTGCTTGCATTTTTATTTTTCTTCCCAGGTTATTTTTACCTTTCTAAATCTGATTTTTCTTATGCAACAAGAGGACTGTACACCTATGTACACATATATTATATTTATGTTGAACATGTATGGGATTACTTGCCATCTTGGGGAGGGGGTGGGAGGAAAGAGGGGGAAAGTTGTAACAGAAGTTTTTGCAAGGGTTAATGTTGAAAAATACCCATGCATATGTTTTGTAAATAAAAAGCTATAATAAAAATATTTTTTAAAAAAAACAAATTTTAGGTTTTTACAAAGTTCATGTCAAATCACAACATGGAGGATGGGTAAGTATTGGGGCTAAAAATTTAACCCAGATATACTCCTTCCAAGTCCAAGGAACCACACAGAGAAGCATGATGCAATGGAACAGCACTGGCTGCAGAGTCAAGACACCTAGTTTTGAGTTCTGCTCTCATGGTTTATTACCTGTATGACCTTGGGGCAAGTCCATTCTCCTCCCCAAGCCTCAGTTTTCCTCTCTGTAAAATGAAGGGGTGGCACTAAATGACTTCCAAGATCCCTTCCAGCTCTGATATAGTGAGCTGAGATATAGGATGAGCACATCTACATGGTCAAACTCTAAGGTAGAACAGATTTAGAATTCTGCTGGGTTTTTTTTTTTAAGTCTTAATACAGCATAACATGAAAATATGCAGCCTTGAAAGCTTTTATCCAAGCTTCTCTCATGCATATACTCTTATGCATACATAATACTATGACAGCTATAGCAAGAGATGTGACACTGCTCAATGATCAGTTAAGTATCAACAAGGAAAGTGTAAAATAGGGAGACAAGCTCTACCAAAGTGTTCAGTGACATAATGGAAGATGTCCTGCAGAGAGTTCAAAAAAAGAGTTCTCTATCACTTGCACGATGTTCTAAATACCATTTTCCAGTGGCAATATACTAATTGCATGACCTTTCAGAACAGTAGAAATCTGTTTTGGCTGTGCATACCCTTTGATCCAGCAGTGCTACTACTGGGCTTATACCCCAAAGAAATACTAAAGAGGGGAAAGGGACCTTTATGTGCCAAAATGTTTGTGGCAGCTCTTTTCATAGTGGCTAGAAATTGGAAGATGAATGGACGCCCATCAATTGGAGAATGGTTGGGTAAATTATGGTATATGAAGGCTATGGAATATTATTGCTCTGTAAGAAATGACCAGCAGGAGGAATACAGAGAGGCTTGGAGAGACTTACATGATCTGATGCTGAGTGAAATGAGCAAAACCAGAAGATCACTATACACTTCAACAACAATACTGTATGAAGATATATTCTGATGGAAGTGGATATCTTCAACATACAGAAGATCCAAATCACTTCCAGCTGATCAATGATGGACAGAAACAGCTACACCCAGAGAAGGAACACTGGGAAGCGAATGTAAACAGTTAGCACTGCTGTCTATCTACCCAGGTTACTTATACCTTCGGAATCTAATACTTAACGTGCAACAAGAAAATGGGATTTACACACATATATTTAGATTATACTGTAACATATGTAAAATGTATGGGATTGCCTGTCATTTAGGGGAGGGAGTAGAGAGGGAGGGAGGGGAAAATCTGGAAAAATGAATACAAGAGATAATGTTATAAAAAATTACTCATGCATATATACTGTCAAAAATGTATAATTATAAAATTAATAAAAAAGATTAACAGATAAAAAAAATTCTGCTATGAATCAGAGTAATAAAATGAATAGAGTATGTATGGCCCTTTGAAAAAAAAAAAGAAATCTGTTTTGGTAAAATCTACAGCAATGCAAAGGAGAGATGTCCAAACATCCACACCAGAAAAACAAAGTGGATCAAATAGATATTATCCAGAGTAGACCTTGCAAGTGGCTGGGTATATTAGTGTGAATATATCTATGGACATATAAGTACCTATACACACAGATATGTGAACATGAACACACTTATAGGAGACAGTGTAATGTATAGAGAGTCTGAGAAAAAATGAAGCCATGGGTCTAAGTTCTACTTCAGGTATATGCAGGCTGTGTGATTGTCCACAAATCACTTAACTAGTTAAGGTCCCCGGGCCATTCTTCCCTACCAAGATGAGTAGAGATTTGGAGGTCCCTTCCTTATCTGACAGAGAGAGAAGAAAAGTCTTGAGATTTAGTCCAAAAAGTATCAGGAAATGAGGAGGCAATTGATTAAGTGGTTTGCTTACTTGAAATACAACTATAATAGTACTGCTGTCTTGGGAGTACTATATACTATTCCTTCCTCAATTATTTATATCTGTCTTTATTTGTGTGAAAAGTGTCTTATATGTGTTCATATAATCCCTGTGTTTAGCTTGGCAGGTACTGGTATTGGTAGTGCTAGGTCAAAGTGTGTAGCCCTTTGGGCATAGTTGCAAATTGCTCTCCAGAATGGCTGGATCAGTTCACAACTCAACCAATGTGTATTAGTGCCCCAGATTCCCACATTCTTTCCAACATTTACCATTTTCTCCTTTTTTTCATATTAATCAATGTTTTGAGATGTTTTATCAGAGTTGTTTTAATTTGTTTTTCTCTAATCATAATGATTTAGGGTATGGTTTCTCTCTCCATTTTTTTTTAAGCAACTGGGGTTAAGTGACTCGCCCAAGGTCACCCAGCTATGAAGTGCTAAGTGTCTAAGGTTGGATTTGTATTCAGCTCCTCCTGACTTCAGGACCTTTACTCTATCCACTGTGCCATCTAGTTGATCCTTAAGGTATGTTTTCATATGACTACAGACAGCTTTGATGCCTGTCTGAAAACTGCTTTTTCAGATCAGGGAATGACTTTTATTCTTATAAATATGATTTGGTTATATAATAAGAAATCAGGCTTTTATCAGAAGTACTTGCTATAAAAGTTTTTTTTTCCCCACTTTCCTACTTTTCTTCTAATCTTGGTTTCATTGGTTTTGTTTGTGCAAAAGCTTTTCAAATTTGATACATTCAAAATTATCCATTTGATACTTTGTTACTAGATGGGATTGGTAAAGAGAGCCTGAAGTACTGCTCAAAATTACTCCCTGAGGCAAGCAGGGAAGGGCACTGACAGAGATCAATTCAGCCTTACAGTCTCACCCTCTGTGGAGGCCATGGGTAGCTCCACCTTGCTGTGTTCAGTCAGAAATCAAAGTTATGTCAAATTCTTGAAATTAAATTTCTCCTATAAATCTGTCTATGGCCCACACCATCTTTGCTGAATCCCCTTTGGGTTAAGCCTGCCATGGAGGTGTTACGCTTCATGGTGTCTTTCTCCTTAACCCCCTTCCGTGCCTCATGATATCGTTCTCCTTCTTATAGATAACTCTTTTAGGGTGCTCAACTCCTTTATGGATTTAGCCTTTCAATTAAGGGTTCTTTCTCCTACTTAATTGTGAGTTCCATTAGGGAACTTGTCTTTTCCATTGTTAATTGTCTAACTATATGCTTTCCCAGTTCTATTTCATATTTACTATTCCAATGTCTATTGTATCTCTTTATTTTGTCTGTAACCTCTTCTCCTAAATCAACCTACCTTGAGCCAAAGAAAATGGCCATTGTGAATTCTTCACATGACCGAACCCAAACATTTGGCGTCCACATTAATCTCAGCATTTGGCACTAAGCCCCAAACACGATATTTGGAACTAGGGATGGCTACGCTGGATATATGACTGGCATACAGCTCTAAGAATCAAGGAAATACCCCTTTCTGAAAAGTAAACAGCCAGATATATGCTACCAGCAGAAATACACAGCACAGTCATTCTGATGACCAATTTGTACTGTTCATCTTTGGTTGTCGTTTATAACGTATGATGACTTCTTCCCATATCAGCAAATATTTTCTCTTTTAAAAAAAGTTCCTCAGTGTTGGATTGAATACTGATAAAAATACATCTAGCCCTTAGGAAATCCAAATCACCTAAGTTTTACTTTTTGCTCACCTTATGAAAAAGACAAGGAATGAACCTCCCAAATTAGGTAAGTTGATCCTTTCTTTGTGAAATGAGTTTTCCCACTATTAAAAGACTAATGAAAAATACATTTGAGTTTAATGTCAGGAGTCCTCCTCCCCCATTCCAATACCACAGGGTTCCCAGTTATATACATTCACCTAAGAATGTTTCTGGTGATCATATATTTATATTCTGAAGAGAAAAAGGAGAATGGCAAGGATGCAAATGTTACTATGGTGACATACTTATAGAGAAATTAGAAAGTCAATTCTGTTTCAGTATGGAAAGGTCACATTCACATAATATCCTTGAACAGGAGCCACTTGTAGATTGAAATCCCTAAAACGAAGTGATGTAGAAGCTTTAAAAGCGGATCTTCTCATACTTTACATCCAAACATGTTTGAGATGCCATGGCATGATTGACAAAGCCAGATGTTAGTTTTGTTAGTCTTTAGGCTTAGTTGTTCTGCTTACCTGCTTCTTCCCAATGACCTTTGCTGGGTCATCATTCATATCCCACCCACTAAGAATGTATCCTAAGGATTATATGTAAAAAGAACTGCACATATTTTACATATTACTTGCTGTTTTGGGGGAGGGGAGAGATAAGGAAGGGAGAAAGAAAAAGTTAGAACACAAAGTCTAACAAAAATAAATGTTGAAAACTATCTGCTTATTTGGAAAAATAAAATACTTTTGAAAATTTAAAAAATATATACCCTAAAGATCCAGCCTGTGTCCTTGTCATTCAATATGCATTTATAAAGCTAAGGGTTGAGGATAGAAAGAAAGGTAAACACAGTCCCTTGCTCTCAAAGAGCTCACAATTGAATGGAATGGTTGGGGGAAGAGACAACAGTCAATGTCATACGAACATATAGGAGAAGTTGGAGATAACTGCCAGAGAGAAGACACTAAGCATGAGGGGTGATCAGGAAAGTTTTATACAGAACATGAAACTCTGGCTGAGATTTGAAGGAAGTCTGGGAAGCTAGGAAGCAGGAAAAGGAGGAAGAGATTTCAGGGAGAATTAGTGAAAAGATTCCAAGTCTGGAAATGGGATATCTTGTTAAAGAAACAGCAAGGAGGACAGGTTTATTGGATTACACAGTATGTGTGAGGCTGAGTAAGGTAAAAGAAGACTGAAAAGGTAAGAGATGGTCAAATTATGAAGTTATTTAAAAGTCAAACAGAGGTGTTACATTCTATCTTGGCAATGAAAGGAACTACTGGAATTTATTGAATGGGGGGTGGTGGACATGATCAGATTTACATTTTAGAAAGATTATTTTGACAGCTGAATAGAGGATAGACTAGAATGGGGAAAGCCTTGAGGCAGGAAGACTAATCAACAGGCTACTGCAATAGTCATCCTCCTAGTCAGTCAGGCTTCAATCTAGGTACTTTTCTCTGTTTCTCACTCTTTTTCTCTGCCGAACAGTCATTTGCCAGGCCCTGTCAATTCTAGGTCCTGGACACTGCCGCCAGCCTTGGGATGAAAAGTGCTAATCTCACCCAGAGAGAGAATTATGGAGACTGAATGTGGATCAAAGAATAGTAGTTTCATCTTTTTGTTTGTTTTCTTCTTTTTGTTCTTTTCCCCTTTTGGTCAGATTTTTCTTGCACAACATGACAAATGTGGAAATAGGTTTTAAAAGATTGCACATATTTAACCAATATCAGAATGCTTGCTGTCTTGAGGAGGGGGAGGTAAGGAAAGAGGCAAATTTAGAACATAGTTTTAAAAAATGAATGCTGAAAATTAATTTTATATGTATATGGAAAAATAAAATACTATTGGAAAAAAGGGGAAAAAAAGCTACTCCGTTTCTTGCCCATTTGCTTTGGCATTGGTTATCCTTCATGCCAGAAATAGACTTTTCACTGTCTCTTAGAATCCTGTTTTTTCTTCAAGGTTTAACAAAAAACATTTCTATCTATGGGTTTTTTTTATCCTGCTGGCTTTCAAGTCCCATTCCTCAACTTCCCAAACTGTCCTGTATTTGTGTGTATGTGTGACTATGTTTTGTATTCTTTGACTAGACTACAACTATCTCAAGGGCAAAAGTCCCCAACATCTGCCACAATTTCTGGATTATAGGAGGTACTTCATAAATGTTTGTTGGACGTTTCTTCTCTATGATAAGAGCAGAGATAGGAGTTTATTGATCATAACCCATTTTGCAAATTAAGCTCACCTTTTTATCTGTAATAAATTTTTTAAACTGCTGATGAAATGAGCTCTTTGTTAAACATACTATCTGAAAGACAAGCAGTTAATAAGCACTTATTAAGCACCGTGTTGCCATCCTTTAAAGCACAAGAGCTGATGATCCCATTTTGAGGGACAGTTATGGCACATTGTATCTAACCTAAGTGGCCCCATGACTTAGTTTCCCAGTTAATGGCACATATTCATTCTTCTATTCAGATATATTTACTCTGTGTAGCTCCAGAATATCATTTTCAAAATTCCTAAGTAATACAGGCTGATGAAGGGGTCAGGCCATCCCTCCAGTTTGAAATGATTATCAACCGTCAGGAACTAACCATCTGTCTTTTGGTCCGAGTCTGCATTTTTATTTATTCTTTCATAATGTGGCAATATATTGACTTAACCACCTCCCTGTATTGTTGTAAGGATATATTTACATTAATTAATGCTTGTAAAACACAATAACAAAGAACCTCATTACTACTAGCGATGGTATTTTCTCAACCACCATTTGTGGGCCTTTGGTTTCTCGGAATGCTTACCTTATCTGGAATTTATAGCTGTTTCCCTCCAGGGAAGAGACATTTTCTTTGAGACAAGGGGGATTCAATGTGTGTATGCTTATATGATGTATCCTTGATTAATATTTATTGATGATTAGTATACTGAGTGTTTCTGCATATAGTTTTCTCTTTTCAACCTACTAGTGGTCCCTACTAAGAAGACACAGAAAATAGAAATCGTATAAAAATAAGTACCTGGCTTTCCAAAAGGAACAATAAAGGAGTACGACTGTAATAAAGGAGTTACTGGAAAATAAAGTGGTAGTTTCGATCCTAACATTTTAGAAGAGTTGAATTGTAAAAGATCAACAGGTGAACAATGTTTGGCTATAGTAACATTTTTCATCCAGTTTGACATTTGCTAAGTACCTAGCATACAAAGGCAAAACCAGAATAGGTGCTCTGCCCCTTAAGGAACCTATGATCTCCTGGAGAACTACGATATTTAAAGAAATAAGTGAATACGGGATAACATTAGGAAGGATTGAGTATTAATAAGTGGAGGTAAATGACAGAAGCCTTGGTAGAGTTGAAGCAAAATCTAAAGAAACCTAAGGATTCTACAAGATATAGATAAAGGAACAAAGTATTCTGGGCAGGAGATAAAGATTGAATGAAGGTGGGAGACAGAGTATATGGTACAAATAACCGAGCAGTTCAATTTGGTTGGGAACACAACAGTGAATGAAGGGAAATAAAGTGAAGTGAAAGAAGACTATAAAGGCAGGCTGGAGTCTGACTGTCAAAGGCTTTAGATGCTAGACTGAGCAATCTTATCTTATCCTAGGAGAAATAGGAATCTACTATAATTTAGGAACACACTTGTTTAAGCCACCTATTCTGGTCGCTCTGAGGAGGAGCTGAGAGAGGAAAGAGACAAAGTACAGAGTTTATGCCTATAATTCAAGTGAAAACCTGACTTAAGGTAGTTGGGAGAGGGAAACAGGAGACAAATATGAGCCATGCTGTGGAAGTATAATTGAAAAGATGTGGCACCTAAATGGATTTGTTATTTTTTAAGAGAAGAGTCAAGGATAGTTTACGTGTAAATCTGAGTTACTGGAAAATAAAATAGTAGCTTCGATCCTAATATTTTGGAAGAGTTGAAGCTTTAAGAGGGACTCTAATGAGTTCCATTTTATACATACTGACTTTCAGACCTTCCGGTAGAAATAGCTAAGCAGACACCTGCTGATGGGGGAGCTCAGGAAAGATCCTAGGGCTGAACATAGAGGTATGGAAGCCACGTGAATGGACATTATAACTGAATTGAAGGGCTTGTATGGAACAAATATGGATAGTGGAGCAAAACAACTTTCCATGTTTCACCTAAAGACTTCTCCCAGTGGCCTTAACGACAATTCTACTATGCATTTTGAACCAGGAAGGGGATAACTGCTCTGGTTTTTTCTCCCCACAAAGGGTGACACTGTAACTTTCATTAGAGTGTGTCAGAGAGAAAATCCAAGAAAAAGATGATCTTGAAAAGTTTATTTTGAGTTTCTAGTTGGGATGTAGCACTTTGTAGGTATTTCAATTATTTTTGGTTTCCAAGTTCATTATTAACTGGAAAGCAGCTGACAACGAATGATTTTGTAAATAGGCTAATGACACAAAGCTGCTGAAACGTAACAAGGTTACAAAGTGACACCAGAGTTGCTCAAGAAGAAATGGATGAAAATCAGATGAAGAAGATTTCTCAAAGTATAACTCAATTTATGATGAAGCACACATGAAGACATTCTGTCTGAAGGACTGGGAGGACTATTTTTCAAATGAGAACAAATGACATTCAGAGGAGGAGGAAAAAACAATCAATTCTGTAGCCTAAAAGCAAAAAAGCAAGGATGTTGGAAAGGAAATTTGTTAAATAGGAAGACTAAGAGCCAAGAAGGGATATATAAACCTGCTATTGAGGGAGGCAGAGATTGGTAGATTCCTTGAGCTTAGGAAGTTCTGAGCTGCAATACAACTGAGCTGATCCGGGGGTATTTCATAAACAAGACACTCCATTTTGGGGCTCAGGGCTTTTTCTCTGACTGTTCTCCATTCCTGGAACATTATTCCTCCTCTTCTCTGCTTCTTTTAAGTACCAACTAAAAACTCAGCTTCTACAGAAAGGCTTTCTTTTTTTTTCCCCACTCTGTTATTATTTATTTATCCTATATTTATATATAGAATATATATTTATATATAATATAATTATATGTTAATACATATAATATTATATATAATATTAATTAACATATAATTATATATTAAAATATTATATAAAATAATATATAATGACATATGTCATATAAAACAATATATAATTATATATTAATACATATATATAATTATATATTAATACATAATATTATAATATAATATATATTTATCCAGAGTCTGTACATATTTCTTTATGTGTTATCTTCTCCCTTAGTATGGGCAGGGACTTTTGCCTCCTTTTGTATCCTCAGTCCTTAGTACAGATCCTACAGTAGTTGATGCTTAATAAATGTTTTTGATTGACTGGGACTAGTAGAATATGATCAGGTGTCTACACTAAGTCTGCCACTCCTATGGCATGCCCTTGGGAGCAAGGGACCACTAGACTGCCTAAGTAGGGGTTGATATGGTCTAAGTCCGAAATGGAGCTGATCAAAGTTCTCATACTCAAAGATCATCTGCAGCAGGATCACTCCTATGAATTTTCACTGTATTTTCAACCTGTGGGAGTTAAGGCTAGGAAAGAAATATAGGATAAGTGATATATATTGCAAGAAATTTTGAGGCCCGCAAAGCTTTTCAAAAATAAAAAGAGGTAATCCAGAGATGAACATTAAAACCCAGTGGGGACCATGAGAGCCTATTTTAATCTTCTGGAAACCTAGGTTATGTGGTGGCCACTTTTTTTTTTTTAATTTAAGAGTATTTTTTCCAATTATGTGTAAAGATAGTTCTCAACATTCAGTTTTGTAATATTGTGAGTTCCAAAATCTCCCAACACAGTAAGCAATCCAATATAGATTGTACATGAACAATCATGCTGGACATATTTCCACATTTAATCATGTGAAAGAAAAATCAGAACAAAAGAGAAAAACCATGACAAAGAAAAAAAATTAAAACCAAATTTTAAAAAGTGAAAATTAGTATGCTTAGATCTGCATTTCAGTCTCCACAGTTCTTTCCATGGATGTGGACAACATATTCTATCAAGAACCTATTAGAATTGTCTTGGATCATTTATTTTTGAGAAGAGCTAAGTCTTTCCTAGTTGATAATCACGTAATGTTGCTGTTACTAAATATAACATTCTACTGGTTCTGCTCCCTTCACTCAGCAAGAGTTTTTGTAAATCTATCCAGATTTGATGCCTGCTCATCATTTCTTATAATACTTCATTCCATTCATATTCCACAACTTCTTCGGCCATTTCCCAGTTGATGGCCATCCCTTCAATTTCCACTTCTTTGGTGGACACTTTAAAAAAAATCAGCATAGTGAGGGCAATGACCTTCCCCTTTTCACTGTTCTGTTACTTTCTGGAAAGCATTTTTGCCTTACACACACCAAATAACCAGCTTTCCAGTCATTTGGGGGCAGAAAGGGGATAAAATGCTAAAATTGCTTGTGATGGCTATTTTTTTACCACGTGTTTTAGCATAATGAAGATTACTGTGAAAAGACCAGGAAGAAGCTAACATTAAACTTTCATTTATTTTGAGCATTCTAATCAGAACCTTGAGGTTGATTATATCTACAAGTATATATGTGCAGAGGATTTTGGAAAGACTTTAAAGTGAGTAAGAAATACCTAAACTCTCCAAAGTTCCCCCACAAACAAGAGGGAACACAGAGCAACTGAAAACAAACAGGAGTTGGGGAAGAAGCAGTCCTCCTGGGACAATTGGAGAAGATCCAAAGAAAGAGTCTACATAGAGGTTTGCCCCCTGGAAAGTCTAAATAAGCTAGTTCCACTGAAGCAACAAGGGAGCTCTGGGGTTAAGTGAGTTGAGAGGTAGCCTGGATCCTAGCCACAGGGCTTTCATTTCCCATACTGCAATGGGAGTCAGGCATTGGAGTCAGGGAAGACTCAGGGAACTTATGCTGATAAGGAACACAAGGCCCAGCTGTGCTATAGAGGGAATGCCCTGAGAGAGAAGGAAAGAGCCCACTGGGAAATGCTAAAGTAGTGGAATAGGGAGGGACTCTGCAAGCACTTATAGGAGGGTGGAGTTCTTGCTATTGGATTCCAGGCTAGAGGGAGAACTAAAGGAGGGTCCTGAGGCCAGAGGCATCCTCTCTTCCCTGCCCCTCACAACAGGATGAGAAGTGATTACACTAACAAGCTCTTATTTTTCCCTTTCTTTCTTTTTTTTAACAGGCTCTTATTAGAGAGTAGACAAAGGAGAGGGAACCTAACCATAGCAAATTACCAGGGGAACAGAAGAGACTGAAGTTCCTCTTTAGTAATCTTAAATGGTTACCTGCCCAAAAAGAATTCATAGAAGAACTCAAAAAGTGCTTTAAAAAAAACAAACGACAAAGACTGAAGGAAAAAAAACAAACAACAACAACTAAAAAATAAGAACAAGTCAAGAAAAAAACAAGATGATTATGAAAAGAAAGTCAACCAATTAGGAAAGGAGATCCAGAGTCATAAGGAAGAAAATGACTTTGAAAATCACTAGTGGGCAAGAGGAGGTCAGTGGAATTATAAGAGACCAGGAAATAATAAAACAAAATACAAAGAATGAAAAAAATAGAAGAGAATGTGAGACATCTCATAAGAAAAACAAGAGATCTAGAAAACAGATCAAGAAGAGAAAACATAAGAATAACTGGACTACCTCAAAGCTATGACCAAAAAAGAATCTGTATATATTAATACAATAAATAGAGAAAATTGTTCTGAATATACATGAACATTATTGCTAAATTTTGAAATTCCCAGATCACAGAGAAAATTTTACAATCGAAAAAAATACATTGGAACCACAATCAGAAACACACAAGATCTATTGGGGCTACAATAAAAAACAGGTCCTATAATACTATATATCAAAGATCTAAAGAACAAGGATTGCAGTTGAAAATATTATACCCAACAAAATTAAGTATAACACTGAATGAAAAAAAAAAAAAGAACATTCAATGAATTGCCACATTTTCAGGATTTTGTGGCAAACAAACCTAAATTTTATAGAGCATTTGATATACAAAAGTGAACATCAAAGACTAATTTCAAGGGACTTACCAAGGACAAAAAGTTTTATGTTTTATACATAGAAATGAGAACCATATGTCTAAGACTGTCATTAGTAGCTGGGTAGTTCAAAAGAAAAAATGGGGTAGAGCTAAGTATGATGTGATTCTAAAAAGTAAAACTGTATAGGAAGAGGAAGGAAAAACAGTGATTATGCTATACAAATGAGGTGTATGAGCAAGAATTGACACAGAGAAATTAGATAGGAGAGGAGGGCTGGTAGTTCTGCAATCTTACAAACATCCATAATGGCTTAAACAGGGAACAATACACATATATTCAGAAAGGTATTAAACACTCCAACATTTATAAAGAAATAATGTGGGACAGAATACAATAAAATAAAGTATAGAAAGATGTGGAGATTAATGAGAAGGGATAAGGAGGGAAATGGCGAAAGATGAAAATAGGGGAGAGATCCTTGGGGCAGGGAGAAGTTAAGTAATAACAAGGCAAGATAGAAGTAGAAGTAGATAAAAGAGTCAGCAGGGATAAGAAACAAGAGATATATAGGAACACAATAACAGACATGTGTTTGTGTATGTGTGTGTGTGTGTGTGTGTGTGTGTGTATGTGTAGACATGCTAAGAATCCTGGCATTGTACCTTACTAGTGGCCCAAGATGAAGTACAGTGTGGTATAGTGGTAAGCACACTGAACAACTTGGGGTAAAGAAACCTTCATTTACTTCTTTCGTTTGATATTAACTGTGTGACTATGGCCAAGTATTTTGATTTCACCTGTAAAATTGGGTACCTATATTACCTATCTCACAAAGGTGTCACAGGAAAACTCATCATAAACCTTCAAGTACTAGAAGAATAAAATCTAAGTTATTACAATGATTTCATATGAGCTTGTAGAATACAAAACTATGGCATATCAGAGGTAAAAGGGGACTCTTCTTGATCTAGACCCTAGTTTCTTATAACCCCATATTGGGTATCATAACTGAAAATGGGGATTGTGGAACTATGATTTATTATCAATAACTGTTTGATTTGCATATATGCCTATATACTTGGGGTCACATAAAAATTTTCTCAGGTGAGTGGAAAAAGTTTCAGAAGCCCTGATCTGGACCTTCAGTTTTATTGAAATAGAGTATTCTAGGTGAGGAAACTCATTTTATTCAAGCAACTGTTCTGCAACTCAGAATTTGGAAGAATTTCTTTGCACACTGAGAGGTTAAATATCACACTCAGAGTCACAAAAACTGTCTTCTTGGCACTGCAATGGATAGAGGCCTGGAATTCCCACATGATGCCAAATCATTAATTTAGATAAATTCTTCATCTTCCACCCATTACGTTGTACACTGTAAAAAGAGAGCGAACTTTAAGTATTTTCCCCTGGGAGGCCCACTGATGGATTTTTCATTGTAACCAATTTTCATTTTCTTATTTGTAGCACATTATCCCAAAGTACTAAATAATAGCCTTTTTTTTTATAGAAAGGAGAACATCCAAGGTCATTTGATCTAACCTTCACACTTAAGAACGTGGATAGCCAGGCCTAAAAAGGTCAAGGTCTTATCGTGGTTAAGAGCACTGGACAACTTGGGGTAGAGCAACCTTCATTTGTTTCTTTCCTCTGCTATTATCTGTGTGATGATGGCCAAATGTTTTGGTACCACAAATAGCTCATGGAAGAACTAGAACTGGAACTCCAGTTGTGCCAGTCGAGTAGGCTGAAAGCAGGGGACTCTGAAGTTGGATTCTTCTGCTGCATGCAATTATTATCCAGAGCCCTAGTTGTGGTGATCGCAGTAAGTGTGGAAGTCATCACAAAGAAGAGACCCAAAGGATAGTGAGACAACTGGGAGTCAATGTGTAGAAGTGAGAGCATCCCAGTGGATGAGAACAACAACCTGGGAAAACCTCACGTTGATAACAAAGTAGGGAGAGGAATTTAACTTCCTGAACTCTTTCTCTTTTCTTGTTTGCATTCTGAATGCCAAGGGAGGGTCCCAGATGTGTAATCTTCATCTTTCCTGCAGCCCATGCATGTGGAGAAGTATTAGGAACTATTTCTGGAGCACCATGGACTTTGGCACCAGGGATTTTCCAGACGTTGCCATCATGCTTTAATTGCCTTCTCCCTTTGTCTCTGTAGCTCCCTTCTCTCACTGTCTCTGGAATCTCCCTTTGTGGGAAGGCCCAGTGTAGCCGTACCTTATTCTTGAGATTTTGCTACAGTGGCCCTGAGAAGTACCTTCCATTTCTAACAGTCTCTTTCCTTCCCTTTGAATAGATTACATTAATTACATAAATGAATATTTAATTTGTTACATTACATCCTTCCCTTTAATGTTAGAATGTAAGCTCCTCGAGGACAGGAAGTGTCTTTCTTTGTGCTTATATGTATAACCTTACAAATTAGCACAGTACCCGGCACAAAGTCAGGGCTTAATAAAGGATTTTTGATTTAACTTGTTGACTCCAAAAGGAAAGACTGGGAGGGCAGGTTGGGAGATGTTTGGGGATATATTTATAAGTAGAGTCCGGAATGATTTTCCTTGAATTTTTTTCAACATAAAATGAATGATGTGCTATCTGAGGGTCATATGACTTTGGCAGGGCGTAGTATTTGGCAGAGAATAAAATCTAAATGTAGGTTAAGAGCTCTGGGTTGTAGACGGTGTTTAGATTCCATTTTTAATGCTTGAGTAATGTTTCTTCATTCTGTACATGGCCAGTGTGGACTTAAAAAACAATAACTTTTAGGAGTTGTACAATTTGGTAGTAGAGCTGTGCCTGTGTACCAGAACAACTGTGATAAGATCACGTTGTTGGTGGCTTGAGGATACTGCCACCTGGTGCACAATTTGCTCATTCTATTGGCCTAATGGGTAACTGATCAAGTGGCACCCTGCTTCCCCAACATGCTTAAGGCAGGTAGCAAACAAGTCAGTGGGGGCTGCTTGGGCTATCACAGTGCACCAAGCATCACATGGAGCTCACATGGGTGTCATCACTCCCGTGGCATTATCCTTGGTTCCAACAAAACTTCTTTTGACATGTTTCCACAAACCCAAGGCCTTTTTCTAAGTGGCAAATCTCTAAGAGTTCTGAAAATCTACCTTATCATATCAATTCCCTTTTAGAGATAGTTTTAGATCATCTACAATTTACACTGTTGTCTCTGTTAACCATCAAAAATTGGCTAACAAAGGTATGAATATGCATCACTATGAATGTCTAACCGTCCATTGAGACAATTGTTTAGAAAAATATGTAAATTGTATTTCTTTGAATGCCTCTGTTCTCAATTTAGAACCATATACCCTTAGAGGGAGAAGAACTTTCTTCAGTATTAATCTTGTGGAGTTCCCATTCTTTCCCAGAAAGCTTAAGTCACCTTTCCTAAGTCACACAAGGAGTTAGCATCAGAAATAAGACTAGAACTTAGCTTTCTTAATATTCAAACCAGAACTTTTCCATTTCACTGCTAGTGATAATCCCACTGCTTAGTCATTCACCAATTCTGACCACAGTAGGGTTTCCCCCAATGCCTTACTGCTACCTCACCTGGACAAGGAGGTGACCTTGATTTCTTCAAGACTATGAGCCTTGAACAGAAAGCTCCAAATAGTACAACTATTCTAGAAAGGTCTGCTCAGGCACTGGGCCTCTGTTGAAGAGATGAAGGCAGGTATACTCAAAGACAATTTGGCTGCAGAGGGATAAATTTTAAGTCATGGTAACTTTTGATTATTTAATTAGCTTACAGAGGGGTTGTGATCTCTGTTGGTGGAAGGACTAGTCCACCACCTGGATGAAATCACATATCCTTGCAGTATTGTGAGTGTCAAATGGAGTGGATACCATTCCCCTTCCCTCTTACACTCTAAGGAAAGTTGATCTTTTAAGTCTTCAGTCCCAGTATTTATGCAACTGAGAACCATCTCATATCCAATGGTAGAGGAAAAAGGGGGAAGGAAATGTCCAATATAACAGGAGGCCCGTGATTAGACAACATAGGATGAAAGTAGTGGGAAAGACCTTATACATTAGAGAATTCAACTCCCTCATTGTAGAAATTAGGAAAATGTAGCCCATAAACGTGTGTATATGTGTGGAGAGAGAGAGAGAGAGGAGAGAGGAGAGAGGAGAGAGGAGAGAGGAGAGAGAGAGAGAGAGAGAGAGAGAGAGAGAGAGAGAGAGAGAGAGAGAGAGAAGAGAAGAGAAGAGAAGAGAAGAGAAGAGAAGAGAAGAGAAGAGAAGAGAAGAGAAGAGAAGAGAAGAGAAGAGAAGAGAAGAGAAGAGAAGAGAAGAGAAGAGAAGAGAAGAGAAGAGAAGAGGAGAGGAGAGAAGAGAGAGAGAGAGAGAGAGAGAGAGAGAGAGAGAGAGAGAGAGAGAGAGAGAGAGAGAGAGAGAGAGAGAGAGAGAGAGAGAGAGAGAGAGAGAGAGAGAGAGAGAGAGTCAGAGACAGAAAGACACTCACTTGCATGGCATAAAAAGAAGGGATGCAAACTTGTGACAGATGAGTGTCAGAAGTCCATCCTAGTGACACACAGAGGAGCTCATCATAGTGCGAGCTGCAGAAGGATCTAACCGTCAACTGGCAAATACCAAAGACAGTTGACTAAACTATAAAGCTCTTTTGTGATCTGTGATAGTACAGAAATTGCCCTGAGAAATGTGACACTCCTTATAATCAAAAAATAAAGTTAAAAAATGGAGAAATAGAAGAATCAGAGAAAAAAATCGGCCAAACTTCAACAGATAGAGATAATCTGATGTTAAAGCAATGTTCTATATCTATGGACCCTAAGTTCCACACAGGCATATAGTTTCTTTATAAGATTGGAGGAAGGAAACATGCATTCATTTACTGTCTGCTATGTGCCTGGTACTGTGCTATGCACTTTACAAATTTATTTTATTTGATCCTCACAACACTCCTAGGAGCTCAGTGCTATTATTATCCCCATTTGATAATTCAGGGCAGCGAGGATGGGAGAAGTGAAGTGAATTTTTCAGTCACACAGCTTGTAGTGTCTGAAGCAGGATATGAACTTGGGTTTTCCTGAATTCAGATCCAGCACATTACCTGCTATGTTATCACCATTGCCAAAGGGCTAAAGTTTAGCATCATGTAGACTAAAAAAATACCATTACGTACACAGACTCTGCTTAAGAGCCTCCAAAATTTGGAACTCATTTATCATTGTGTGGCAACTTTAAAGAAGATAAAGTTTACCTCCTTGTTGCTTTTAGCTTTATAAAGATATCATGAGGAAGTAAAAAAAATCTGTGATTACCCCAATCAGTTATAAAACACCACATAATCCAAGAAGGTATAGTCATAGGCATCTCAGTTTATTTTATGTTCAATGAGGTAAATTAAGTAGAACTTTGTTCATCTTTACTTCCATACTTTTGGAAACCTAATCAGATCATTAATATCACTGAGGGGTATCTGGTTCAATTAGTAAATCATAATCCTTCCAAATTATAGCATAAAATGAACCATTTACTGAGCTTCTCAAAACAAAACAAAAAATTCCATGTAATACAATAATATACCTACTTGAATTTAATATTTGATTGTCTGAATCTTAATTCTTCAAGCCTTGACATCATCTAAGGTCAAAAATTATTCACACATTTTGGTATTTTGCCATACTTAACCCGAACAGTTCTTAGGAGGCACTATAAAAGTCACGACTTAGAAAAATCCAGCATTGGGAAGGACCCAGAGGAGCAATCCAATGCAATCTTTTCCCAAATAAAAAAATGCCTTCTACAATAAGTAACTGCTTATCTACATGTATCTTTTTGTCTGCTGGATTCCTTTTGTCATTTGTCTCATAAGCCTATGGACGTCTTCTCACAATCATGTTTTTAAATGAATAAAGTAAATACCAAGGATTAAAAATAACCTAATTATTCAGAGTGCTCCCAAAGTCTGATTGTTGTTTTAGACTGTGCTTAAAAACCAAGCAGTAAAACTGCTGGGGCACTCTGCAATGAAAAAGTTCTACAAATATATTTTTAAAACAAGTTCACAGACTCTGAATCCTTGATCTAGAACCTATGTGAAGGCCTCCATAGTATGGAAACTTAATGCCTACAAAAACACAACATGTATCATTTTTGGACAATTTCAATTATTGAAAGTTTTGTTTTAAGTCAACCTTTGTATAATATTCAGACACTGTTTCTGGTTCTGTTCTCTCTTTTTTTTTTTTTTTTCCTGAGGCTGGGGTTAAGTGACTTGCCCAGGGTCACACAGCTAGGAAGTGTTAAGTGTCTCAGACCAGATTTGAACTCGGGTCCTCCTGAATTCAAGGCTGGTGCTCTATCCACTGCGCCACCTAGCTGCCCCCGATTTTGTTCTCTAGGACCAATTACAAGTTTATTTCTTCTTCCATATGAGAGCCCTCTAATACTTGAATATAGTCATGATCCCTCAACCTCAACTAGCTCTTACCTTCTTCTGGCTAAATATTCCCAGTTCCTTCAATCAACCTTCCTTTGACATGAGCTCAAGGACCTTCACTACCCTGCCTGTCCTCTTCTTGATGCTCTTCAGTTTATATGACAAGGGATTATCAATTTTCCTGATCTGGATATCTTAATATAACCTAAGATCCATATACTCATATTCAAACTGAAGGCCATGAAAACCCCCAGATCTTTTTAGACAGACTCTTGTTGATGGTTCCAGATAGTTTTACGATCCACTGTTAAGGCATTCATTCATCTCTTAAATTTCACACATTTCGACTTTGGTCCAAGTTCCAGTTCATTAGGATATTTTTGGATCCTACCTCTTCCATCCAGTGTCAGTTCTCTTAACTTTGCATCATTAGTAAATCTCAAAAACACACCATTTATACTCTAATCTGATTCACTGATATAAATGCTAAGAAGCACAAAATCATGTACAGATCCTTGAGGCTTTCCACTAAAAACAGCCATTCAGGATGACATAAAATTATTCACGGACACTCTTCATGTCTGATCATTCAACAAGTTTTGAATCTATTACATTAGATTACTGTCTAGCCTACAAATGTCCACAGTATCTTACAGAAAAACCAAAGAGACTGGTGACATGCTTTGCTCTAATCTGTAAACTACATCTTCACAAGCTCCCTGACTTAGCAGTGAAGTAATTTGAGCAACAAAAGGAATAAGATTAGTCTAGAAGGAAGTGTTCTTAATGAAGCTATGATGGTTCTTTGCAACCTCTTCTTCTTCGTCTTCTTTTTTTAAACTCTCTTTTTAGAATATATTCTGGAATTTTGCTGTTATCCAAAAGTCAAGGTAAGTAACTCAGTCAAAGACTTGCCTCAACCCTGGACTCTACAAACTAGAAAAGATTTGTTTTCAGAGCAGGTATTCAATCTCTTTTATTGAGGAAACAAATTACATTTCAGGGCTTTTACTTATGGTCTCTCCGAATATCCACTTGCATTTTCTACAGCAAAATATTCTAGGTTCATGTGCATTTCTATAGCATCAGATACTCTTTCATAGAGGTGCAAAGGAACTTAGACTGAAGCCCCCCCAAAAAAAATAAAGAAAAAAAGAATTTTATGAAGCTAAAACTATATTATAGTGTATTTAAGAAACACCTTTCATGTTTATATTGCAAAACCCTTTAGACATATCATGACACTTGATTCACTGGACTAACCTGAAAGCAAAAATCACTTTTCAAAGCTTTCTCTTAAAGCATATAAAATCCCACAGGGGGAACAGACATCGGTGATTGGGTAAAGTGTCAGTATATACACAAACTTTTCAAAGTATCTTCAAAGCCAACCCTTGATGACCTTGACGAAATATCGTGTTTCTGACATACTTCTGTCATAATAGGTAAATATATAGGAATGTCCTTTGAACGTAGAGAAACCATTACACTTGGACCTACATTTAAGTCTGCTGTCTGTATTATATTGTATTGTAAATGTGGACGTCTCCTCTCTTCCCTGCCCCCTTCTTCTCTTCCTTTCTTTTACCACTTTTTTTCCCTTCCAAGATTAATATGTCTGATTAACACGTCAGAATGTAATCTGACGTGAATATGTGAATCCACATATAAATGAGCCATAACAGATATAAATACTACCATCTATCCACCTACCTATGTACATACTTAGCCAGCTATCTACATCTCCCTGTAATTTGTACAGAATTCAGGATTGAGGTAGATTTTATATTGAGTTATCTAGAAGCTATTGGATTCTAATCTATATTACTCTTTTGGAAAAACTCCTTGCCTTCCTTTGAAATCATAAACTTTCATGACTTATGTCTTTGTGAAATAAGTAAAGAAGAAAAAGAAAAAAAAAAGCATGGTTATCAGACATTCTTGACTTGTGGATTTAGAAGATTATTGCTAAATGTCATCAGAGTCTTGACATGGTGGTAATACTGGCTTGGTCTACAGCATGCCAAAAATCTGATCAAGTGAGGGAGCATATATAGCAGGCAATACATGGTATAGTCAAATAATTTGCTTTTTGTTTTTTGATGGAAACTAGTTGATGCTCATCACCTTAGCAATACACTATTACCTTCATTTTTTAAAAAAAGTATTATTATTTTCCCCTATTCTCTCTTCTTTTCTTCCACTCACCTGATTTCTCCCTTTTCTTTCTTTTTTTTTTTCTTTTTTTCTGAGGCTGGGGTTAAGTGACTTACCCAGGGTCACACAGCTAGGAAGTGTTAAGTGTCTGAGACCAGATTTGAACTCACGTCCTCCTGAATTCAAGGCTGGTGCTCTATCCACTGAGCCACCTAGCTGCCCCCACCTGATTTCTCCATTTGGCTATTAGGCCATTTCCCATTTTCAAAACTTTCTCATTAAGGAATAAAAGAACAAAGAGTATACAATGAGCAAATATTCTAAAAGAACTTTTCACTTTGAAGTAAGCATGATATACAGACCAAATATAAGAACCCCCATTTTTTAGGTGAAGAAAATGATACACAGAAAAATAAAGTGAGCCATTCAGGGTCCTAGTCATTATGTAGTTAGACCCCAAATAATTGTGCTGCACGGCCAAGAAGACAAGAATCAGAGCACTGATGGCAACTGCTTTTTTGTCTAATGATGACAGGTGTCCTAATGTGGAATTGGCAACTCTGGGAAATAATAAAGGCCTCCTCACTGGGGAGCTTCAGCCTGGAAGACCACTTGGTTTATGGGTTAGAGAGGAGGAGATTCTCCTTTAAGTATCTGATAAAAGACAGACTCTGAGGGCCCATCCACTTCAGAGAAACTGTGGTAAGTACATAATTTAATATTTAATATCTTTTGAGGAAAATAACAGCTGAAGTGAGAACACAGAGAATGAATGGGCTGTAGCACTTGGAAGCGAGCTTTAAAGCCTCCAATTTTACATTTGATTTGAGAGGCAATTGGACGTCTCTTCAGAATGTCTAAGAAGGGGTAGACAGACTCAAAAAGGTGGCAGAGGAAAGACGCAGCACGGTGAAATGGAAACAATATTGGACTCAATATCAGGAGATCTAAATTCAAATACCGGCTCGATCATTAAGTCAAGGCAAGTCCCTTCCCATAGTGAGCCTCAGTTTCTCACTCTATAAAATGAGAGGTTTAAATGAAATCATTTCCAAAGCAAGATTCTTCCCGCTAACATTTTCTGATGCTGTGATGCTAACTTAGCAAGACATGAGCAAAAAATATATGGGAAGAACTGTGAGGTGAATGAGAGAACACAAGAAAGGTGAAAGAGATTGCTACTGGCAGCAGTGCTGGTGGGAGATGGCCAGAAAATGGCCTTTTGTCTGTATCTTGTGACTTTATATATTTGCCTTTCTAGTTCCTTATCTAAGCAGAAAATTCAAGAGAAAGGGAATTTCTGACTTCTTTTTTAGCACTCTTCACATCACCTACTATTTATTGACCACGGTTCATTAGGTAATCTTCTCATTAAGCCCCAAATATGATCTGAGTTATCCAAAACAAATGCAGACAAGGCCCAGGAAAAAACAATATGCCAGTATGTGCAGTTTGATTGAGATTTTCCAATTCAAACCAAAAGCTATGTTCTAGCAATTATTTTTCCATATATAGGTTCATATTGACAAAATTATAATGTTTGGCTGTTTAAAAATGAGCGAGAGGATATAACCAAACTGCAACACTGAACAATTAATTGCCTTGGTGTTTCACATATTCTTAGGGGAACAAGAAGTGACCGTGCACTCGATTTCCATTATTTTTTCAACAGTGCTTACCAAAATGGATACCCTTGTCTGTCCCCCACTTCTGTGCTACATATTTCTTATTAGTCTGCAAACATATTTATGACATATCTTTGCCAAAGGGCAACTTCCATAGCAATGCTTTGGATCATAAATATGTGTCACATAGGCAAATTCTATAATATTGAGTCAAGCATTCTTCCTTCTCATTTGAACAAAAGCTTTTTCAGTTTATGGGATGAGGGAATGTTTATCAGACTCGCTTCTGGGGAGCCAGAAATACAATTCAACCCATACTGTCATTTTTCATTCTCTCAGTAAAAATATGGAACACTTGCTTAAATGAATCAGACTCAGTTTCATAAACAGGAAAAGAATAGTTATACCATGCAAAGACTAAGGGAACTACAAAGATAAGGACCCCTACAAGGCTCCCCTGCTCTCAAGGTGCTTACCCCCTTAAAAAGCATGAATGTCAAACTCAAATACAAATAAATCCCAACAGCCTACTTACTGACTTAGAAAACCACAAACAAAAATACCTCACTTTTACTGTATTTTTATTTAGTTTGTTAAATATTTCTCAGTTACATTTTAATCTGTTTTTGCAGCTCTGGGAAGTTCTGCAGGACTGATTGGGCATGATACCTTGATATATATAAAGATATGAAAGAGAGAGACAGAGACAGAGAGATAGAAAGAGACAAAGAGAGACAGATAGAGAGAATGAATGAATATTCATACTAAAAGTACTAACATCTTGTTAGGAAAGTTTAAAGAGGACAAGGCTCATTTTGAGATGAAGAGGAATCAATAGAAGCTTTACCAAAGAAGGGGAGCATGAGTTAGGCCTTGTAGATTTTAATTGAAAGAAAGGTAGCAGAGAGCACTTCAGAGATAAACAACAACATGGAAGGAAACAAGCATGGCGTATGTTCAAGAAAAGCTATTTGTCTAAAGCATGGGGTACATGAGGGTGAGCAGCATCAAATGAGTATGGGGATAGATGCTCAAAAGAAAATTCTCAACTGCATCAATCCAATAATTTTTTTAAGATTATAAAAATAAAAATAATTTAAAAGATTATTAAAATTAGATCAATATTAACCTTCTGATTTTATGCATATTTTATTCATTATCCGAGTGTTTTGAAAGGGCTTCACATCCATTTTCTCATTTGTTTAAAACCTCTAAAAAATAGTGACTGTTTGACCTTGAATGAGTTATTGACTGTCTCAGGGTTAGAAGGCAGCCATTTTAGAAAAGTTGGAGAGAAGATACTGAGCTACAATGGCCCAAGCTTCCTCGCCTGGAAGTTCTCTGATCCCAAAGAAATCACAGGATTAGTTCTGATCCCCATCATACTTCAATTGATCCTTCCAATTTTTTTTTTAACAAATGAAAGATGAGTGGTCTTATCCCCATTTACAAAGAAGGAATCTGAGGTTTAAGAAATTTCAAATACTTGGCTAAAACTGCTAAAATCCAACTCTGCTAACCTCTATTCAGTACTTTCCCCTTTGTATTACAGTGCTTCCTGAACTATTAAAGTTACCTCAAAGCATCTTATTTGTTCAGAAATCAATTTTGCTGGGTTTTGTCAGCAGGTGATTTGAAATATTTCTTTGAAAATACACTTCCCAAATTGCATTAGAAATCTGTATATTTGTAACTACAATTAGTCTTTGAAAATATCATAAAATATAAAGTGCAATGCTTGTCATTGTACCTTTTTATAAGGATAAACTGTTACTGATGTTTTAGAGGCAATCATGAAAAAAAAATCGGTTGCTTCCTTTGCATCTCTTTACTGTGTTACAGAGATGCTTTAACAATGTTAAGAAATCTATAAATTTATATTTGTGTGGCGTACAGGACAAAGAAACAGTTACTTGAACAAGTTCCTTTAGGATTTATCTTCAAATATGCCATTTAGCTAATGGAAAGATATGAGTAAACATCTATTTATTGAAGAAAATAAAAAAAAATTGATGCAAATAAAGGAATGGATGTGATTTATTTGAAAGACAAGTTAGCATATAATCTTCTTTAACTCTTCCTCATTTTTTTAACAAAAGGTTTTATTTCTTCTTTATTTAACAGTAATGGACTGCTTATTTTCAAACAGAACAAGTTCATGTCTATGAGAAAACTTCCACCTGAAGCTCCAAGAGCTGGTAGACTTGGCCATCACCTTCAGTGATTAAAGCTGTCAGTGGAAATAACTTTAGTTGAGTTAATAAATATGACATTCTATACAACGAAAAGGCCTGTCACTGTCCTGAAATTTGTTAAGAGCCGTTGTTGACATGGAATAAGTCTTAAAGATTTTGGCCAATTCATGTTGATGAATGAATGAACAAAGAATGGGAAATCTTAAAATGTCAACAACTTTGATGGGATAACCAGACTTGCTTACTATTTTATGATATGATACTGTTGGCATTTTCATGCCCACTACTAAAGGACCATTTCGTTCATTATCTCAAATAAAATAAGTTAAAACACACAGCTGCCTCATCACTCCCTTTGAGGTTTTCATTCTAAAAACAAATCATTGGCTTGCTTGGCATATAAAACCAAGGGGACCACAGCTAGGAAGAGTAACTGTCAATTTGCTCTTCATAACAGAAAACTACACTGTATGATTTTACAGGAAGGCTACATTTAATCGACCGATAAACTAATACATAAACATAATAGATGGAACAAATACAAGTCACCAACATTGCCATCTGTTTGAGTGCTCCACTGGGTGTTTGTATGATAAAGTATTTTTTTTAACTATGAAGATTCTCTCATATTATAAGGGGTGCCCTAATCTACCTGGGCCTTTTGAAGGTTGAATTAAGACCTGTTTCTGTTAATAAAAACAAAGCACTGCTGACTGACTTCCTCTTGTTGTCTCTGATACTTTTCATATTTTTTCAGGAGTTTTCCTGCATGTTTTCTTCTGTTACACAGGCAGGCAAGCTGACCATTTTAAAAAAAGAGCAATCCAAGAGGGAAATGTACCCAGGAGACATTTCAGGAGATAGACTGTCAGTGGTACACCTGACTAATTTCCTTTAGCAGTCCAAAGCCATGGCTATGTGATACCAACCATCTGGACAAAGAGTGACAAATTCAGTTAATCATCTGGATTTCTGCCTATATAATACCAAACAGCTGGATAACAGAAAACATCTGGGTGATTGATTCATCCAGCTGTTTGGCAATGTATATTCAGAGCCTGGATGTAATATATTGCTTTAGTATTATTCACCCTGAAATCGTGGATGGCTACCATAGCTGTCACCTGTTCTTTCATTCAAATTCCCGGGTGATGTGTTCTTGTGCTATTATTTTTGAGGTGTCAACAGGTCACAGAGAGCTTATTATAGTTTGCATTTCCAGTGTTCTCCTTGCTGTTTCAAAATTAAGTCTCTTGTTCAAAGTTTTTAACACGTTGGAAATGATCACTTTTGAATACCAGGAACCATATCTATATAATATGAAATAAGACCACTGCAATAATTATATAAGAAAGCATCCAGGGAAGTGTACATTTTCATCTGACTCTAACCAACAAAATATTTTTAATGAGTGCACATCTATTAAAAGAAGCCTCAAGATGCTGTAATTATTATTCATTTTCTAGAATTGTTTCTCCATGAAGCTTTATGCTTCTATGGGGATCTGAATGTTGATGTTTTGTGACGGCTGCATTGACTATTAAGAAGTGATTTGGCTGACATCGTGGGCCTTTTGTTGCCAGTTTTAATTGGATTGTTCATCAAGCAGCAACTCCCCGGTTAACTGCAAAAATTACAGGCCAACGTCAGTTTACAGTAATGACTGTTTAATGATTTTCGACTGTCAGTATGCAAGCATCGTATGGATATATGCATGATTAGTTTCATATCCAGACCTGTAATTAAATAATTGAAGCTTAAAGTGAATAGAATATCAAATAGGCACCCATTGTTAATAAAGACTCAGAAGCTAATCAAAATATTGATTAACAATTAAAAGTCAATATTTTGAGTTCATGTGGTATTAGTTCAGTTATGATGTCTTAGAAAAGATTTGTATTAAGTTTTCGCTCTTCCTCCTCCCCTACATTTAAAGCTATATGGTTTTTGACAGGGACATCAGAGTTTTCAAACGATAACTTATTTTTAGTCTCTAGCTAGCTAGCCATTAGAAAACTAAATTAACTAAGTTACTTTTTTTTCCTTTTTTTAAAATTTTGTTTTTTATTAATTTTTATAATTATAACATTTTCTTTGACAGTACATATGCATAGGTAAAATTTTTTTTACAACATTATCCCTTGTACTCCCTTCTGTTCCGAGTTTTTCCCCTCCTTCCCTCCACCCCCTCCCCTAGATGGCAGGCCTTCCCATACATATTAAATATTATAAGTTACTTTTAAAGAAAATATTAAAGATTTTTCATTTTGTCACACACTTATGTGTGAATAGATCTGGATATAAACTGCACACATCTAAAATACATAAATTTTACCTCAATCCTAAAGGGAAAATCTTGGTAAACTGCTAAATTTCTGGTAATTATTTTCAATGATACTTTGGAGATGTTAACAACTCTCTCAAGGAAACTGTCAGGAGGGTAACATTTTATTTAATATCAATTCACTAAATAGCTATTAAGTACCTACTATGTGCAATGTGACAGGTAGCACTGCAGACTGAATCAAGAGTGGGGAAATATATATTCTGGTACTACGGGCAAGTCCCTTATCTTTCACTGCCCTAGGAAACTCTGTGTGACTGACTCTAAGCTGCAAATGATTCACTTGTTTTAATTAATTTCTGTGTCCTTATGTGTAGATGTTTTTAGACCTGCAGTTTTTTAAACTGATGAAATCACAAGCACAGATCCACTCCCACCCCCACAAACAAACAAAAAGCCCTTCCCAGAGATTATGTATAAGATAAGGCCCTGATTCTATTGCAGTGTCAGAGCCAGAGAACAGGGTCAGAGTGAGCCCAAAGATGCTAAGATTAGAGCTTTTGAGATGGAAGGAACCTCTTAATAGTCATAATTCAACCTCTTCATTTTCTGGTTGAGGACACAGCCTCAGATAGGTTACATTATCTGGCCAAGACAGGACACATAATAAATGCAAAGGTCCAGGATTTGAACTCAGGTCCTTCTGACTCCAATCCAGTGTTTTTACCACTTTACCACATCCCATGTTTACTTAGGGATTTCAAAGCCACAAAAGAGAACACACTTAGGGGTCCAAAAAGCATTCCACTTTGAAGTCACTCCAGACTAAGTTTAGGGTTGGCCCTAAGCTAGGTTAGTCATAGGACCCACAATGACATTTTTTTTTTAAACTGAGTCCTCAAACCAGCTGAGAGACTAGGTATAAAGCATAAGCCCCAAGCTTATATAACAAAACCTATAATGATCACCCTCGATTACAAAAAACCTATTTCTTTCCTGTTGTAACATCTCACCTAGGCTAGCCGTGTTATACATTGACCCATTTCCCTCACTGACCAAGTGTCTGATGCCCAAAGGATTTGGAGGCTTTATTGCCCTTGAGTAAGTCCAAATCCTTCAGGTAACAAGCTGCCTGAAGATAGGAGCCCCAGAGGTTTATTTTCTGGGACCAATGCCCGGTAATTCTCCATTGCAAGCTGAAGGCGTATCTCTTTCCTTCAAGTATGACTTTCTCCTTTTACATACCATGGCTATATTTCACAGTAATCACACCAGCCAAGTCAGTGTCATCATCCAAGCACATTGATGTCCCGTATTATTCACTATATTGAGCTTTGGCAGGGCTACATGACAGTGAGACGGTGGTTTTTGTCCACAGCCAGAACATGTCAGCTGGAGTTATCTATGCACAAATGGGAAATGTGGTGTTCATCTAAAAGTGATTCCTTTCAATTAAACAAAAGAACTTTCCTTCCTCTTACTCATTCTGAAATCTTTCCCAAGATCCTGCAAAGAAAGCCCTTCCTGTGAACAACTGAATTTCTAATATTTAGCATGTTCTATAGCGGGCTCATAGCAATCTGGACTATTACAGAAGAGGATGGCTTGGAAGTGCTTCCAGAAATCTCTAATTGATCAGCCAATAGAGTGAGGAACAGAGGAGATGGAGAGTATTAGCCTCACAGTTAAGTTCTAGAATATGGAACTTGTGCAGTCAAAACATACTTTAGATCAGGAACATATACAACATTAAAACAGTTATTTGGCACTATGGGTAACATAAAAATGATGCCCATCTGAGCACAAAAAAAGGAATAACAATAATCGTTCCACTCTGCCATGTGCTTCAAGAGAGAGCCTTTCACCTATGTAGGGGATAAAAAGAAGGAGAAGTACTGGACATAAAACACAAGGAGATTAAAAACACTTCAGCACTTTCCAAAATAGATCATAGTATCCATAAAGCAAAAGATTAGAGACAAAATGAATACATATTAACTAGGGAATGGCTGTAAAACTTTTGGGTTTTTATGTGCCCCATTTTAAAATATGGGGCAGAATATTTTTATGCAGTAAGAAATAGTAAAAATGAAGAATTCAACCACAAGAAAATTTGTACCAACTGATGGAGAACAAAACAAGTACAAACAAAGAACGATGTAAACAATTAGTGCAATGATATTAATGATAAGGTCATTTAAAGGAAGCCAAGAAAACAAAAAAAATTATTTGATAATGATATTGGAGAACAAATAATGAAACATTTCCTTTCCTAGACGGAAAGCTTATAGGAACTCAGACACAAGATGCCCTTTAACTGTAAATATTCTTCAAGATTTTGTTCTTTTTTTAAAATTTTATTTATTTTTAATACACAGTGCTTTATGAATCATGTTGGGAGAGAATCAGAGCAAAAGGGAAAAACCATGGGAGAGAAAAAAAAACAGAATAAAGAAGTGAATGTAGTAGGTGTTACATTCAATCTCCATAGTTCTTTTTCTGCTTGCAAATGCCATTTTCTGTCCAAATGTCTATGGAATTGATTTAGATCACTGAACCATTGAGAAGAACCAAGTCTTTCATAGTTGATCATGGCACATTCTTGTTACTGTATACACTGTTTTACTAGTTCTGCTTATTTCATTCAGCATCAGTTCATAGGAATCTTTCTGGCCTTTTTAAAATCAGCTTGTTCATCATTTTTATAGAACAATAATATTCCATTACCTTCATATACCACAGATTATTCAACCATTCCCGAATTTGTGTGTATCCAGTTTCCAGTTTTTTGTTACCACAAAAAGAGCTGTCACAAACATTTTTGCATATGTGGGTCCTTTCCCCTCCTTTATGATTTCCTTGGGATACAGTCCCAGTAATGGCAATGCTTGATCAAAAGGTATATACAGTTTTATGGCCCTTTGGGCATAGTTCCAAATTGCTCTCCAGAATGGTTGGATCTTTTCACAACTCCAACAATAATGTATTAGTGTCCCAATTTTCCTACATCCCCTGCAACATTTATCATTATCTTTTCTTCTCATCTTAGCCAATCTGAGAGGTGTGAGGTGATACCTCAATTGTTTTTATTTGCATTTCTCTAATCAATAGTGATTTAGAGCATTTTTATATGATTACAGATGGCTTTAATTTCATCATCTGAAAATTGTCTGTTAATATCCTTTGATTATTTATCAACTGGGAAATGACTTGTATCCTTGTGAATCTGGCACAGTTCTTTCTATATTTTAGAAATGAGACTTATCAGAAATACTAGCTGTAAAGATTTTCTCCAGTTTTGTACTTTCCTTTTCATCTTGTTTCTGTTGGTTTTGTTTGTGCAAAACCTTTTGAATTTAATGTAATCCAAGTTATCCATTTTGCCTTTCATAATGTTCTCTAGTTCTTTTTTGGTCATTAATTCCTCTCTTCTCCAAAGATCTGATAGATAAATTATCCCTTGCTCTCCTAATCTGTTTTTGGTATCATCTTTTATGGCCAAATCATGTACTCATTTTGACCTTACTTTGGTATGGGGTGTGAGATGTAGCTCTATGCTGAGTTTCTGACATTAGTTTCCAATTTTACCAGAAATTTTTGTCAAATAGTGAGTTTATATTTCTGAAGCTGGAGTTTCAGGATTACTCTACACCTTGATTATTGTCATGTGTGTTTAATCTATTCCACTAATCAACCACTTTATTGCTTAGCCAGTACCAAATGGTTTTTATGACTGCTGCTTTATAATATAGTTTTAAGTTTGGTATTATCAAGCCAAAATCCTTTGTATTTTTTTTTCATTAATTCCCTTGAACTTTTTGTTCTTCCAGATGAGTTTTATTGTTATTTTTCTAATTTTATAAAATAATATTTGGGCAGTTTGGTATGACCCTGAAAAAGTAGACCAGTTTAGTCAGAAATGTCATTTTTATTATATTAGCCCAGCTTACCCATGAGCAATTGATATTTTTCCAATTGTTTATATCTGACTTTATTTGTAAGAGAAGTGTTTTGTAATTGTGTTCTACTGAGCCAGGACTGAGGGTCTCAGTTGCTTAATGTGATTAAGATCCTCTCAATGGCTTTCCCAAAGTTTGTCTGAGTTGGGCTGAATGCCCTTTTCACCCCAGTGAGACTAATCTTTTTTAAAGTTTTTCCAATCTTGCCCATCAATTGGTGAATGGCTGAATAAATTATGGTATATGAATGTTATGGAATATTATTGTTCTGTAAGAAATGATCTGTAGGATGATTTCAGAGAGGCCTGGAGAGAATGACATGAACTGATACTGAGTGAAATGAGCAGAACCAGGAGATCAATATATACTTCAACAAGATTATATGATGATCAATTCTGATGGAA
Organism: Sminthopsis crassicaudata; assembly: GCF_048593235.1. Lineage (NCBI taxonomy): Eukaryota > Metazoa > Chordata > Mammalia > Dasyuromorphia > Dasyuridae > Sminthopsis > Sminthopsis crassicaudata. The sequence goes on along the minus strand of NC_133623.1, from coordinate 55,529,316 downwards.
GCACCTCTCTTCAACAATGAAATGATTCAAACCAGTTCCAATTGTCCAGTGATGAAGAGAGCCATCTACACCCAGAGAGAGGCCTATGGGAACTGAGTGTGGACTACAACATAGCATTTTCACTCTTTCTGTTGTTGTTTGCTTCCATTTTGTTTTCTTTCTCATTTTTTTTCCTTCTTGATCCAATTTTTCTTGTGCAGCAAGATAACTATAAATATGTATACATATATTGGATTTAACATATTTAACATGTATTAGACTACCTGCCATCTAGGGGAGGAGGTGGGGGGAAGGAGGGAAAAATTTGGAACAGAAGGTTTTGCAAGGGTAAATGTTGAAAAATTACCCGAGCATATGTTTTGTAAATAAAAAGCTTTAATAAAAAAGTTTTTCCAATCTATCTTAAGCTGGAAAGTGATTTCATTTTGTCAGACTGTTCAGAAGTTTGGTTTCATGTGGTTTTCAGGGGAAACTAGGAGAGCTCAAGCAGCTTCTTGACGTTACTACACCATCTTGGTTCCCCCCCCCCAATTTTTTTTTATTTATAATAGCTTTTTATTTTTCCAAATAAATGCAAAGATAGTTTTCAACATTCATCTTTGCAAAACCTGGTGTTCCAAATTTTTCTCCCCCCTTTCCCCTTTTCCCCTCCTCGGATAACAAACAATCCAATATAGATTAAACGAGCAATTAAATATATTATATATATATATATTTCCATATTAGTCATGATATGCAAGAAAAATCAGATAAAAAGGGTAAAAAAAAAAAAGAGAAAACAAGAAAAAACCCAAGCAAACAAACAGCAACAACACAAAAAGGTGAAAATCCTATGCTTTGATCCAAATTCAGACTCTCTAGTTCTCTCTCTGGATGCAGATGGCTCTTTCCATCACAAGTCTACTGGAACTGTTTAAGGTTCCATTCTGGCCTTTGCATTACCCTCTAAGTACTTTCACTTGATGACATCATCTATTCCAATGGGTTTCACTTCCATCTATCTATATCTATTATAGCTATGCAGATCTCTATATCCAGCTATTACCTCTCTCCTGCACTCTGTTTGCATATGTCAAGCTACCTAGTGGACATTTCCATTTGGCTACCCCGTAGACCTCTCAAAAATCAGCAAATCCAAAACAGAACTTATTTTTTTTTTTGCTCCTTGACTTCATTTTGAACTTCTTTACTACTGTCAAAGGTACTGTAATCCTTGTAGTCACTCAGATTTGAAACCTCAAAGTAATCCTTGGCTCCTCAATTCCCTACTCCCTCCCCCATATTCAATCAGTTGCTAAAATCTTCTCAATTCTACCTCCATAGCTCTAAAATTTCCTTCTTTCTACTCACAAGGCCACTACTCTAAGCTGAAGTCATTACCTCTTATCTAGATCATAGTGACTGTCTCCTTTTCTCAAGTCTCTTCCCAAATTTGTCCTGTGAATAACTGTCAAAATGATTTTCCCATCGCTTGGGTCTAACTATGTCATGGCTCTGCTCAGTTAACTTCAGTGACTTTCTACTGCCTCTCAGATGAAATATAAGCTTCTCTATCATTTAAAGGCCTTCCCAGTTTAACTCCAGATCCCTTTCTAGTCAGCACTCAAGTCCCTTCACAAACTCTACTATCCAACTGAAACTACCTTCTTGCTATTCCCCACAAAGCAGCCTTTGGACTGGTTGCTGCCCATGCCTGTAATTTAGTCCCTCCTAATCTCCACCTCTCAGAATCTCTGATTTCCTTTCAAGTTCAGCTCAATCATCACTCCACCCTGCTTTCCCTCCCCTGCCCTTTCATTTATTTTATATACAACACATTGCTCCTGATGGAACACAATCTCTCCCAATAGAACATCAAGTCTTTATGGGCAGCAATCTCATATTTATCCTGGCACATTATATATGTATAGGTATATATATATATATATGTATATATATATGTATATATATATACATATATATATATATATATACATATATATACACATACATAAATGCTTGCTGAATTACTAAATATAGTCAGATGAAGATTATTATTATTATTTTCCTGAGGCAGTTGGGGTTAAGTAACTTGCCCAGGATCACCCAGCTAGGAAGTGTTAAGTGTCTGAGACCACATTTGAACTCTGGCCCTCCTGAATTCAGGGCTGGTGCTCTATCCACTGCGCCACCTAGCTGCCCCCAAAGAGTACTTTAATGGTTACTTCTGTTCAAGTTACAAGATCCAATTCCAGAAACAAGAATGTATTTATTTGTGTGTGTGTGTGTGTGTGTGTGTGTGTGTGTGTGTGTGTGTGTGTGTGTTGGGGTGGACGGGAGAATAACTAAAAACAGATTCTTATGTCGAAAACAAACAACAACCACAAAAGCAATTTTCCACTGTCTCTCTGATGTGAAAAGGTGACTGAAGCATAAAAAAATGGGAGAATGATCTGGCTCTATTCCTGATGACATAAAGGACTGAGTGGACCTCAAAGTACAAGAGGTCAATGACTGATGCTCTGGCAGTAGGGATCCAAGAACATGTAGATTCTACCTCTTCTCTCATATTAATGCACGGTCTTCCATGTCAGTTAATGTTCATATATCCATAAACACACATTCAGAAATGTCATTAATTTATATATAAGATTAATACATGCATTAATTTTTATCGAGAACATTCTATTCTCAAAGCTGTTTAAGAGGTTCTGGACTTGTAAGTTACTGGTAAGTGGAAGTCTATTTACATTTCCAGAAACACATTTGAATGTTCTACTTCCTGCATTTCACATCAGGGAGACCAGGCACAGGGAATGTTTTCATGCAGTGATGCCTCTGATTAAGGCAAGAGGCCTTAATTAGTCTTTAGATTAGAAGTATAAATAAAAGCACAATTAATGAAATTTCAACTTGATTTTTCCTTCTATGAGACAGCATTCAGGGAATGCAAACTCAATTTTGTTAAAATAAAAGTAATAGCAGCTTTCATTCACATATTACATTACAATTTACAGAGTGCTTTAATTTTGCTAAGTCATTCAATCCTTCCAACAACATTATGAGCTGATGAAGGGGAGGTCTTGTTATTCTCATGTTACCAATCAAGAAACTGAAATTTCTCAGGTAACAAGTGGCAAATCCCTGCTTTCATTTGCACCCTAATGATCTTTTTCTTGAACCATCTCTGTCACACTTCTTGTCCTTTGATTGCTTATACATCTGGCTGGCTTTCGGAATAGTGTCAGACGTGGCCCTCAGGAAGACCTGGCTTCAAAATTCTGCTGCTTCTAATACTTACTAACTGTGAGAGTTCAAGTCACTTCTCAGCATCTCAGAATTTTCATCCATAAAACGTAAATTAAAATAATCACCTACATCAAAAAGTTGCTCTGAAGCTCAAATAAGAAGTTATAAAGTTAGAACTTTACTTAGAACTTGTTATAGTTTAGTTTTATATAATTAGTTGTTATGTTTTAGTTATAACTTTAAAGTTCATAACTGATAGAGTTATAACTCTAAGAGTTATAAAATGCTTCATAAACTTTATTTAAAACTTTGATATAGAATAGAAAAAGTAAAACAAAAAAAGAAAAAAGCTGCCATGTGCACAGCAGAACATGAGAGAATTCAAAATATAAAATAATAAATTTTCCTTTCAAGAAAGCCTCACATACAATACTCCACATTGTGTTCAGGGATGTCCATCTTTTCTCTGTTTCCTTGTAGGTTTTCTTTTGTTCTCTGCTGTGCACTTTTTAATTTATTCTTTTTTTTTGGTCCCTTACTCCCTGCAACTTCCCACAAGAAGACTACAATTAAGGGCAGATATACACACAGATATATATTACCATTTATTATACTGTTGTATCAAGATTTTTTTTTGAATCACAACTTTCAGGTAGCCCAACTTTTCTTATATTTGTGTCTTCTTGATCTGTTCTCCAGATCTCTTGTTGTTGATTTTTTTTAAAAAAGAAAAGCCTTTTGTTTTCAAAATACATACAAAGATAGTTTTCAACATACATCCTTGCAAAACTTTGTCTTCCAATTTTTTCTCCCTCTTTTTCCCACCTTCCTCCCCTAGACAGTAAGTAATTTAATATAGACTAAACATGTACCATTTTTCTAAACATATTTCCACATTTATCATGCTGTGCAAGAACAATCAGCAGATCTGTTGTTTTTCTTATGAGATATCTCACATTCTCTTCTATTTTTCATTCTTTATGTTTTGTTTTATTATTTCTTGATCTCTTATAACTTTTGCTTTTCCCCTTGCCCAATTATAGTTTTTAAGGAGTCATTTTCTCCCTTAAGATTCTGCATCTCCTTTTCTGCTTAGATTTCTTTTTGTAATCTTGTTTTTCTTGGATTGTTCTTTTTTTTAAGTTTTTCTCAATTTCTGTAATTTGATTTTTCAAGTCTTTTTTGAGTTCTTCTATGAATTCTTTTTGGACAGGTGACTATTCTTTGGGGGAGCAGAGCCTTTTTTACTTTTTAAAATTTAATTTTTTCTTCTTTTTTGTTCTGATTCTTCTTTTACAACAAGGCTACTATGGAAATGTGTTTAACATGACTACACATATATAATCTATATTGGTTGCTTGCTGTCTTGGGGAAGGAAGAGGTAAGGAAGGGAGAGAGAAAAATGTGGAACTCAAAACCTTACAAAAATCAATGCTGAAAACTTATGTTTAACTATAATTAGAAAAATGAAAAACAACAAGTGCAAATTAGCATGAATGGTTCGCCTACTCATGGCAAGAAACACAATGGCCTACAATACAAGAGTGACACAAACAAGTATAATTTAGATAGAATTCAGAAAAACATGATATTTTCTAGGTGAGGGACTTCATTCACTAAAAGAAACAGAAGTTTGCTATCAGTGTAGAATTATACTCACAGTGGATTAAAAAAAAAAAATATATATATATATATAACACAATTGAAATTCACAGTGGAACAACCACTATGAATCAGAGAAGAGTTCAAATTGTAGTTCAAAATAATAATAATAACAACAACAATAATAATCAAAGTAGTAGTAGTAATAGCTCCCATAAATGCAGGTTGCTTTTAAGTACACAAGCTAACAAGACAAGCTAATGAAGAATTGTTCACTAAAGATCCCTAGAGAATCTGTTTTAATGGACAAAACCCAACTTCCAATTAAAATATCAATTATTTGCATTACCAGTGTGCTTCTAAAATGCTTGAAAATGAGTTGCTCCCTTAAGTAGGTTACATAGGACTCCTCAAATTGTGTTTACTGCTATTCCTTTTCATTCATAATCTGAAGGACAGTTTAGCCACATCCTGACCAAATTATCACAAACTCCAATTTAGTGTGGTTCCAATTAGTGAGGATTCAAAACCAATCCTAAATCAGCTTTCTAAATGGTATATGGAGGGCATTCCCACTAAAAGAGAGGAAACGCACACAAAAGCATGAAAAAAGCTCTTCAAATGTAGGCAAGAAACCAAATGGTCTTATATGGGAGAGACATGCTATTCTTAAATGAGACATAATTTTATCATGGACACAAGAAAATGGTATTTACACACACATATATTGTATCTAGGTTATATTGTAACACATGTAAAATGTATGGGATTACCTGTCATCGGGGGGAGGGAGTGGAGGGAGGGAGGGGATAATTTGGAAAAATGAATTAAAAAAAATAATTTTATCATGGACTATGGACTTGATAAAACTTGGATAATTGGAAAATATCTCCACCAGAATTGTTAAATCTGTAACTGCATACTTATTTCATCAAAATATTACCACTCACGTGGACTACTTACAAGAGCCTAGTAATTCATTCCCCCACCTTTTATTTTTTTCCTTATTCTACTTCAGCCTCTACACAGTTGTCCAAGTAATTTTTTTAAGATAAAAGACACACCAGATCATGTTCTTAATTAAATAACAATGGCTACCAATTGACAGAAAGTCAAAGGGAGATTTGGTTCCTTCCTACCTCATCCAGTTGTCTTATACATTCTTCCCTTCCATGTATTCATTGGTCATGAGACATCAACCTATTTGCTGTTCCTCAACACATGATGCTCCATCCTTTCTCAATGATTATGCAAGGTCTGGATCCTTAAGCACAGGTTGCTCTGCCTTCTGACCTTTACCTCTTAAAATCCCTTGTTTTATCTTCAAGACAGCTCAAGCACTACCTCCGACAAGTCTGTTCTGGTGCCCTCAGCTGCCATTGTCTTCTCCTCCAAGGCTACCTTGTGTCTATTTTGGGTATGTTTGTTACTGAGATATGAATATCTCTCTATATGAGCTTCTTGAGACCAAAGACTGTTTCATTTTCTTTTTATCTCCAGAGCTTAACAACAGTACTTGGCACACAGTAGATGCTTATGGAATGCTTGTTCACCTTTTGATTGATCGCCTTTTTTATTTTCTCCTGAGAGGTTATGTGCCTTTCATCTGTTTCAAGGCCAGATGATTACGCCTTACATCCTCAGGATTATATGCTAAAACCTTTTCCACTCACGATCCCTTTTCACTTGAAGATAGAAAATAGATACACAAACCAAACATTTAGAGATGATAAATCATAATTTTGTGACCCCCAAGTTTTGGTTAATGAGACCCCATATGGGGCTGTGAACCATAATTTAAGAAGTTTTGTTTTCAACCATAAGTCTTTTTTTTTTCTTGTTGAAGGAGCCTCTATAATATTTGTGGCAATAAGCTGCCTTAGGTGAACTCATTCTTCATCAACAAGTATAATACTATATATCAGGGCTTCTTAAACTTTTTCTACTTGTGACTCCTTTTTGCCCAAGAAATTTTTACACAACCCCAGGTATGTACCTCAGGTATACAAATCAAAGTTTATTCATAATAAATCATAACTTACAATCCCCCACATTCAATTACATGAGTCTACATGGGGTCTGACCCACAGTTTTAAAAGCTTTGCTACATGATGGCTAGCTACATGGCCCTGGACAGAATACTGAACTATGACATATTCTGAAGCCAAGCGTAGCTTACTGGTTACAAAGCTGGCCTCTCAATTAGGGGTTTTGTCCTGCCTCTGACACAGTAGCTATATGACTCAGGACAAGTCATTTAACTTTTCTGCTGCAGATAGCTCTACAAAACTAAAAATGTAGAATAGTTACCCATATGTAACAGTAGGGAGAATTCCCTATATCAAAAAAACAAAAATAACTGAAAACAAACAAAAAACAAAAAACAAAAAAAAAAACACCCCAAAACCCTGGTCTGGTAAAAACAAACAGAAGCAAACACGAATGGGGCGACAGAAGTTCTCCAGCTGGAGCTTAGACAGTTCAAATCCAAGACTTTGTCAATGCACTCCCATGATACTATAATAATGCTAAACAATAGCAGGGGCGGATGGCCAAGATTGCTAACTGACAGGGATCTGAGAAGGGGTAAAGGAAGCAAGCACGTGCTAGCAGCACAGACAGGAATCCTTAGACCTAGAACTGCAAAGGCTCCTTGGGCCAGCAGGCCCAACACTCATTTTGCAGATGAAAAGCCTGAAGTGGAGAGAGCTTTAGTGACTGGGCCAGGATCACATGTCTAATAATCCTGAGGCCAGATTTCAACTCATCTTACTGACTCAGTGTCTAGTACGCTCATCCACAGATTACTTAATAGGAAGCTCAGTATATAGAGGGGAAGGATAGACTAAGGCTCCAAAAAATACTTATGTATGTCCGGATTTTCTTTACATTGATCTTAACCTTAGTAGCCAAGATAGAAGAGAGGTAACCTGGAAGACAGCTAAATGGTGCTGCAGTGAATAGAGCCCTGGGCCTGGAATCAGGAAACCAGAAGTTTAAATTCAGACATCTACTAGCCAAGTGACCGTGGGCAGGTCACTTCGCCCTGTTTGCCTTAATCCACTGGGAAAGGAAATGGCAAACCAGTCTAGTATCTTTGCCAAGAAAACATCAAGGACAGTATGGTCCATGGGGTCATAAAAAGCTGGACACAACCAAGTAACTGAACAGGAATAAAACCTGGGTGGCAGGTTCACAGAGCTATATTTTGGTATTGAAGACATATTTTTTTTCTGCTGGTTATACATGTTATTCAAGCCTTCCCCTGCTGCAGCCTGCAAGCCCAAGCCATTAGGTTTTCCCTATCTCTCCTAACTGATCTTCAGATGATCTTGATGAGTTTCTGGTAACTTGTCTTCCTGATGTCATTTAGGATTCAGCCCAAATTCTATCTCCTTGGTAATGTAACTACAAGTCCTCAGTACTCTCTGTGCCGGGTGAATTGGTTTGACTTTATCTTACTTTTGGCTTTTTTCCCTGGCTCTTGAAGTATCTAAATCTGATCCATCTAGGGAGAGATATACATACATATGTATCTGTGTGTATGGAAGTATTTAAAGAGCTACCTCAGACTCAGGATCAAACCTCTCTGTCTAAACCAGATCTATGGCTCTGAATTGTATCACATGATCTCCAGCATTTGCAAACATGGTAAAGCACAATGCTCTCTACCATGACTTCTACTCACTGGGATCTCAGATTTGTTCCCTTTTCCCCTCTTCCTGATTGCCTTCTCCCCAAAGTTACCAACTGTTTCAGAACTGCTAAATCCAGTGGTCTTTTGGCTTCCTTCATTTTGCTATTTTTGATCTGGTTTGGATATACTGGTTTCTCCTTTCCCTTTTGTGACACTGCTTGGTCTTGGTTTTCATCATACTTGTCTGACCACATCTCAGTTTCCTTGGCAAAATCAACACCCCATTCTCAAAAGGGGGAGCCTCCCAAAGCACTGTCTTGCACCTTTCTCATCTATACAATTTTTCTCAGTAGTTTCATTGACATCCCTGGTCAAATTAATAATTTTGTTGGATCTCAGTTTCTTCTTTTTATGCCAGAAAACCAAAATACCAATAGAAATTTCATTGAAAGAATAATCTGTACTCAAAAATGGGCACGATTAATTCTCTTGCACCTTTTCTTACTCATACATGCTTTTTTTTAATTTAATTTTTATTTTATTTTATAATTATAACTTTTTTTTGACAGTACATATGCATGGGTAATTTTTTACAACATTATCCCTTGCACTTACTTCTATTCAGATTTTTTCCCTTCCTCTCCCAACCCCCTCCCTCAGATGGCAAGCAGTCTTATATATGTTAAATATATTACAGTATATTCTAGATACAATATATGTGTATAGAACCGAATTTTTTGTTGCACAGGAAGAATTGGATTCAGAAGGTAAAAATAACAGTTTACACCCATTTCCCAGTGTTCCTTTTCTGGATGTAGCTGGTTCTGTCCATCATTAATCAATTGGAATTGGATTAGCTCTTCTCTATGTTGAAGAAATCCACTTCCATCAGCATACATCCTCGTACAGTATCATTGTTGAAGTGTATAATGATCTCCTGGTTCTGCTCGTTTCACTCAGCATCAGTTGATGTAAGTCTCTCCAAGCCTCTCTGTATTTCTCCTGTTGGTCATTTCTTATAGAACAATAATATTCCATAACATTCATATACCATAATTTACCCAACCATTCTCCAATGGATGGACATCCATTCATTTTCCAGCTTCTAGCCACTATGAAAAGAGCTGCCACAAACATTTTGGCACATACAGGTCTCTTTCCCTTTTTTAGTATTTCCTTGGGATATAAGCCCAGTAGTAGCACTGCTGGATCAAAGGGTACTTACTCATACATTCTTTGAGGACTTGCTATTTACCTATATTACCCCTGGTTTCTGACTACATCACATGGCAGCAGTGCTTGACTTGAAGCCGATGTCAGGAATAAACTATCTCTATAAAGATCATTTCTATATCTCAATATCTGCCTGCAATCTTTGTCCTGAATTGATAGTCCTATAGTTCTACCTTCTTAAGAAGCATCGCTTCTGAATGTCCCATTGGCATCTCAAGCTAAGAATTCCAAGGCAGAACTCTTATCTCTCCCTGAACTCTGCTTGGTTTCAAATTTTGTTAAGGGTACCACCATCCTTATAGTTGCTCAGGTTCTCTGTCTGAGTTATCCTTGATTCTTTTCTCTTTTTCATTCCATTTCTGATACCCAATCAATTTTCCAATTTTGTCAATCCTACTGCCAATACTTGTCAAATCCACCCTTTTCTTTCCTTGCGTGGTCGCCACACTTCAGTTCAGACCCTTGCTTCTTTCTTCAGCTCCTACAACAGACGTCTAATCGGTCTCTTTGCTCTCTAATTCATCCTCCCTACGTTGGCCATGGTAATATTCCTAAAAGGGAGGTTTCTATCACTTCCTAGTCAAAACTGTTCATTAGAGGCTCTCTAATACCTCTAGGACAAAAGACAGGTGTCAGTCCAATATCTACTGATGACAGCTCAAAAATCTGGTTTTAGTTTCATTGTCAAGACTTATTTTACTTTCTCTTACCTTGTACTTCAGCCAAACTATATTTCTTTTGTAAATACCTTGGACTAACTCAACATGGCCCCAGTAGAACATACGTTCCCTGAAGGCATGGGGCTATTTTATTTTTGCCTCTGTATCCTTATTACCTAGCGTAACTCTTTGCATTTAGTAGAGACTTAATAATGCTTGAATTGAAAAGATATACAGTACCCCTCAAACTTTCATACTCCTTGAATCGCTAAATCGGTTCTGCTGGATATGATGGCACAGCCCTATAATCCATGATATTAGGGAATCACATGAGTTTCAGAGTTCTGAAGGGCAGTATGGTAAGCTGATCAGGTGTTCACACTAAAGCTGGCACCAATGAGGTGAGGCACTGGGAGGAGGAAGTGAGACAGTAACCTAAATGGGTGAATCAAACTAGGGTGGAAAAGAAGTAAAGCTCTTACACAGATCAGGCAGAGGATCTGGTTTCATTTCTCACCTAGATGTCCCACTTTGGAATATTTCTAACTTCTGTACCAAGGAAGCTCATTAAGAAAAATCTCATCATCCTTCAAGATCTCATCACCTTTGTTACTCCACCTCATTACTACTCTTTGTCCCTCTTACTGAAGGATGGGGCTGTGAACTCCCAAATCTCCACTTCACATTTTTCATGTGGCTCTTTTCGGACATCTCTGACTTATGCTCCATGTTCCCACATTTCTGGCCTTGCCACGGACCTTCCCCTCTCCCCTCCCTGCTCTCTAGTGTCCTTTTGTGTGTTGTTTCCTCCCTCCTCCCCATTAGATTGTAAACTCTTTCACAGCCAGAAATAGCATTCCTCATTTATATTTGTATCCCTTGCATTTAGCACATGACTGACACATAAATGTATATATATGTGTGTGTATGTGTGTGTATAATATATATGTGTGTGTGTATAAAATATATATATGTGTGTGTGTGTATGTGTGTGTATAATATTATATATATGTGTGTGTGTGTATGTGTGTGTGTATAATATATATATATGTGTGTGTGTATGTGTGTGTGTGTATAATATATATATGTGTGTGTATGTGTGTGTGTATAATATATATATATGTGTGTGTGTATATAATATATGTGTGTGTATATATATATGTATATATATACATATATACATATATATATACATATATATATATATATATATTTGATTTCTAATTCCATTCCAGAGGCTGTTCACCATAATGATGCCATCTAGACAGCTCACTGGCTGTACAACTTCTGGTAAGGAAGGACAATGACTCTTACACCCCTCAAAACTCTTTCCTATTTATTTGCGTGATCAAATTCTTTTTTTCTGCTTTTTTAGAGGGAATATACATTTCCTATGATACGCCAAAGAACAGGCAGTTCAGGAGGCACATTACATCTTCTCAAATCTTTTGTTCTTCAGTTGTCTCTCGGTACCACAGTTTCTTTTTTTTTACCACCCTCCTCTTCTGACTACTATTTTGTCCATATACATAGCTAGCAGGAACAAAACTTTCTTCTCCCAGTCTTATCTCTGCTACTTCTAATGTCATGTCAAAAATAATTATAAGAGTTCTAATACTTTCCACTAATGGAAGTTTGCAGCACTTTTTTCCTTTAAGTACAAATTCTCTGTTCCATGACTTCACTTAAAAAAACATAACAAAACAACAAACCAGAAATGGGCCTGAGGTATTCTCAATCTCACCAACTAGTTTGTGTAATAATCTGAAAAGGGAGTTTTAGGAATTGAGTTAGTGGTGTACCTAATAGAGTGCAAATAAGTCTGATTGGCAGACTGCTGTGTTATCCACTTGGTCCTATAAATGATAGTTCCCAAACCCTACGGAAATTAAATTGCCCTTTCCAACTTTTCCCCAATGTTACATTTATCAATTTAGCTTGCTTCAAAATATTTTAGATTAAAATTAATATTTTTAGGACTGAAGTGTCTTATATGCATAAGTGAACAGAATACCTTTCATTAGGAAAGCATAATTGAGTTTGCCTATTAGAAAAAAGAATTGCTTCACAGTAAGAAAATCAAAGTAATACAACTATTTGCCCCTTCAATGTGATTTTGAATTAAAAGACAACAGAGAAGGTTTGGTGGTACAACTTCTAGACAACTGGACTTGAACAAAAAACAATAACAAAACAAAGCATCCACATGTTCTGATCGGGGATTTTCATTTGATCTTTTGATCTCTTACTCTGATAATCAGCTTTCAAGTAAGATCAACAGGAGGGAGTCTAGAATCAGGGAGGGGAAAAAAGATTATATCAGAATACCATATTGTTCTAATTAACATGAAAATAATGGCAAAATTGCTCATTCTGCTTTTGTGGATGGTAAATGATACAACCTAAAAAACTGACTTCACTTGCTTAGAAGGTTGAATTCCATCTTTACTGTTTATGATGTGATGTTTTATACCTAAGTCATGTATCCATCTGGAGCTTATGTTAGTATATGGTATGAAGTGTTGGTATAAACCTAATTTCTTTTAGACTAAATTGTCTCCACAAATTTGTCACAGTCCCCTCAGCTACTCGGGTTTATGGGTTTACAAAACATAGGTTATTAAGCTTGTTTACTTCTCTATATTGTGTGCCTAATATATTTCACTGATGAATTACTCTATTTTTAAGCAGTACCAAATCATTGTGATGATTCTTATTTGGAGTATCATTGAGATCTGGTCCTCCCTTCTATCCCATTTTTCAATTGTTTTCCTTAAGATTTTAGACCTTTTGTTCATCATCATAAATGTCATTCCCTCCTAGCTCTACAAAGTAATCCTTTGGTAGTTTGACTGGCACTGCACTAAATTAATTAATTAATTTATACAGCACTTTCATTTTTATTATATTGCATTGGACTATTCAAAATAAAGTCTTTAATAAGTCTTTTGAGTGGCACCAGGGGAACAATTTATGCCTTAAGAACAGTGGGAATATGAAAACTTTGACTAAAGAAATATAATCTATTCGATGACCAATCATGATTCCAAAGGACAACGATTAAGAATGCTATTTATCTTCTGACAGAGAAGTGAAAGCATAAATATAGAGAATAAGAGACAAATTTCTGGACATGGCCAAAGTGATATTTGCTTTGCTTGATGGTCTATATTTGTTACAAATGTTCTTGTTTTTCCACTGTGAGAGAGGGAAGGTGAAAGTGAAAAAAAAATAAAGAATGTCTAAAAATCAGAACTTATCAGCTTTTAAAGAACATCTAAAAATCAACTTAGGAATCAGAGGGATTCATCTAGGGTTATCCTTTACTCTAAAACTCAGCCAACTAACCCGATTCCCTTTTTGCCTCCTTGCACAGAGAATTTTCCCCAGCCTCCTTTCTACTACCATCATCCTTCCTCTCATCTCTATCAAAACCAGATTCAACATTCGAGTCCTCTAGGAGACATTTGTCAACAAACACCACACACTCTGATGACTGAATTTCAATATCCTTCAGATTGCTTTTTTCACGCAGTATTGTTTAACTGTCTAAAATTAATACCAGCAAAATTACCCAAAATTACATATTTGTGGGAACATTTTATATTTCAGCTTTTAGGATAAACTTGAGTATGAGGGGAAGAGGACTGATTGTTTTAAGTTCAAAACCAATTTTCCTTCTCTTGACCTTAGCACAAAATGCCTAGGGCTGGTGGTGGAACGCCACTGCCATTTCCTTTCAAGAATAAGAACAAATTAGTTGTCACTTGAATAATATGACAAGCCTTTGTTATATTACACATGAAGTACAATATTTTCATTTCGCAATTCACTTGATATCATAAAGGCAAAATAATATTTTCCTCACTTTCCATAGATTTTAGGGTAATTTAAAATAATTATTTTAAAATTCAAAAATCATTCTTTCCTTCCATTTTTATTCATCATAGCACCAATATTTATGCTTTCAAAGAGGTTATTCAATTTGGGTGCTTGTTCTGTTTGCCCAAGTACTTTGACAGCTCCTTGACGAGACTGTCTCCTTGGGTCAATGTAGCAAAGAGGTCACTGGCCTGTATTGGCGGGGGGGATTCTACCTCACAACTGTGTAATCACAGACCAGAAGCTTAACTTCTGTGATTCTCTGTTTTGTTTTGTTTTTAGATTTCAGGAATGGAAATAAAATATCACTTTATAGCATGGAGGGAGAGAGGAGCTGTGAGAACTGAGTGAAATATTGGCTATTGGAAATCCATTTTAAACTCTGAAGTGTTCTGCAAATGGATGGGATTTTTCTTATAAGGTCTAAGAGAGTATTCTACATTGAGGAGTCTGGGCAAATCTGGATCTCTGGAAATATAGTATTTCTGCCTCATTATCTTTGAAATAATCTTAAAACCACTTTTGTGTTCCCAAAGCTCTTCTCTATTACCTCATTTTTTCTCACTGCAATCTGAATCCAGTATCAGTCTCATTTTATAGATGAGATAACTCATGAACAAAGTACTCTAGATTCCTATGCTTCCACAAGACTATGTTATATTAACAGATGGAAAAGGCCTTAGGCACCCCTAAAATTCCTATTCTCTGATTCCCAAAAAAGCAAGCTTTCAGATTACTTAGACCCCCTGTGAGCTTGCTTAGCAGGGGCCCTCCAAAGCTCTTGTCTCCTGTGGAGAGAAGAAACACAGATTTTTTCACATTCACATCATTTCTCCTTGTTTTCTGAAAATAGCACATCAACAAACCATCTCTTATGCACTTAAGGGTGATTTCCCAGAAGGCATTGTTAGAAAATTTATTATGGAGACAAATGGTTATGCTACCAGGAGACAAGGTTTACAAAGGTGTCACTTTGCTGCTCTGCTCTACAGAATTCCCTTCTCCAAGTTTTCTCTGTAGTATATTAAAGTCTCTAGACAGGGACTTCTTCAGGACATCACCAAGCTCAGCCACACTGATTTAGGTTATCTCAACTTGATGTTCATGGTTTTGGAAAACCTATCCTACTTTCCTACTCCTTTCCCAGCTCCCAGGGAAAAACAAATCTATTCATGTGGGTCCCAAAGCTCGCTTCCAGATAAAGGCAGACATGAGAAGTGGTTGAAGCTTGAAGTTTCTCTGAATATAAAATTTCTGTGAAGATTCTCTTAAGACTGTAGAACTTTTGGTTGTTACTTCTCTTTTTGTAATTCGTTTTCCAAATTGATGTCAAGAGCGATGGGAGTTGAGCAATGGGAGATGGGAGAACACAAGCTCACATCATGTCTAATTATTTCTCAGTGTATCTGTGTATATATTTACTCTCTATTTGGACACCTATTGAGGAGGCAGAAGTGTGGCAATAGCTATAAGTTTGGAGATTTGAGAAGATTCATTTCATGCTTATTTACAGCTATTGTACTTAGGTCAGCAGAGCGTCATTCTAGTACTTGCTATGAATTCTTTGTCTCAGAAGATTTGTATGTCCTTTTATAGCATACTCAGAGGAAGGGCTATTCCTCTCCCTTTTCCTCTCTCTTTTGTGAAAATTCAGAATTTAACAAGTACTGAAAATGATTATTCCCATAATAAAAAAAATTAAAAAAAACACATAATCCAGAAAACAAGGGTTGGAGATGAAACCATGCATTTTATTAACAGAGTATTAATAGCTTTGACACAAGAAGTATGCATGGCTTATATTTGACACTTATTACAATGCCGTAGCTGTTCAAACTTGTTTATACTTTTGTAAACACTTTGGTGTGAGGGTACACAATAATATAGTTGATGCTTAAGAAATGTGTGGTGAAACAAATTTCATTAAAAGACAAATATGCACATAGATCCATCTATAGTCAAGTAGGAAATCTTTCATTGTGTATATGCATTATGCAAAATCTAACAATTTACATTAAATAATTTAATGACTCTCACAAGTGATTATATAGATGGAAGAAAGAAGGGCTGTTCCTCTCCCTTTCCTCCGCTTCTCTTTTTTTTTTTAAATTCTGAATTTAAAAAATACTGAAAGTGATTGTTCCCATAATAAAAAAACAACAACCCAGAAAACAAGGGTTGGAGATGAAGCCATGCATCTTATTAACAGCTTTTAAGTGTATTGTATATTAAATTCAGCATTTTTGCTCAGAATTTCTTTCACTTTTCTAAGCTGCTGTATGAATCTCCCTCTGACTTTTCTTGTCTACTTTCTTAAAATGCTTTTTTAGTACATTTTTCTTCCCTTTTTTTTTTTTGCATTTCTATCTCTAATAAGCCCTCCTCTTTTCTTGATACTCTCCTCCCACTCCAACTCTCACCCTTTTAACAAACACATTGGTTGAGTTCAAATATTTATGTCTCATTCTCCATCTCTAGTTCAAAACCTTTCTGCCAAGAGGTAGGACGTCGCTTTATAATTGGTCCTTTGGATTCATGACTGCTCATGGCAATTCATCCAAGTTCTTAAGTCTTTCAAGGTGGTTTTTCTTTACAATATTATTATATCAATTATTCCCTTGGTTCTCGTCATGTTGCTCTACTTCAATTCATCCAGGTCTGCCCGGGCTTCTCTGAATCTCACTCTTTTGACATATTTTATGGCTCAATAATACTCTATTTCACACACATATAATTTATTCAGCCTTTTTCCAATGGATGGCATCCCTGTAATTTCCAGTTCTTTTTTTTTAAACAACAAAAATGCTTTTAATAATATTATTGACCATATGGGTCTTCCTGTCCTATTTTCTTGTTTGTACGTTTCCATGGTTTGATCCACCAATTACTTTGGATTAATTGAATGACTTTGATTTAAGTTTAATTCCTTTCTTCAAAATCTCTCTCTGGTGAGTAAAGGATATGTTTAATATTTTTTTCTCCTTTGTTTATGAGATTTTGGTATACCAGCTAATGGTCAATATTTGTACAGGCACTATGTACACCTAATATGTATGTATATTTTTTTCATTGTAATTCTTTAATTGCCAAAGATCAAAACTACAGAATTCCTCATGCTTTATTTATGGTTTATCTTTTGGTAGATTTATCTAGTTTGGAAGAAATATGACTTTTCCACTCTTATAATTTTGCTGCCTGTTTTGTATTTTGAGTATTTATTTTATTTTTATATTTATTATTTATTCGATTATTTATAATTTGATTAATTTTCCTTTGTTCAGTTGCTATTAAGTTATTAATTAATTATATTAGTCATAATTATGTTATATTAAGTATATTAAATTATACTTAATTATAGTAAGTATTGATATTAACATGATCTATAATGCTTTTAAGCATGATATAGTTTCCTTGCTTATCTCTTAATTTACATCTACTTTTGTTTCTTCATGTGAGATCATGATTACTACACTGCAGCTTTTTTGAATTTTCTTGAAACATAATAATTTCTTTTCTATACTCTCATTTTCCTGCAACTTTATCATATTTTAAGCATTTCATATAAATATCACATTGATGAATTCTTCCTTCTTATTCATCCAACTTCATCCCATTCATATTTACAGGCATGCTTTTTAATCATATATTGAGCCACATCATATTCTCTTACATTTTCCCCTCTTTTTCTCCCCCTCCCCTTTCTCTTACAAAAGAGATAGTGAAAAATGGAGAATATGATCAACACCAGTGAACTGTAATTGAAGTGATTTATATTTACTTTGGGGCAGCTAGGTTATAAAGTAGATAGTACACTGGACTAGGAATTAGGAACATTCACCTTTGTAGATTCAAATCTGGCCTCAGATATTTACTGGCTGTGTGACCCTGGGCAAGTCACTCCACCCTGTTTGCTTCAGTTACTCATATGTAAAATAAGGTGGAGGAGGAAATGGCAAACTACTCCCAGTATCTTTGCTAAGAAAATCCCAAATGGGGTTATGAAGAGTTGGACATGATTGAATAACAAAATCTAACAAATAACAAAAATAACAAATATTCCCTTTTCCTTTTGCTTAGTCCTCATTAATAATTCATACACTTCATTTCTTCCCTTTTAATCCTCTCTAAGTTTAACCTTCCCTAGTTGATTTTTGTCTTGTTAACTATTTGGTACCTGATTTTTTCCTGCCTGATACAGTCTCCCTCTCTTCTTTCTATACCCACTCTCCATTTTCATACTGAGTTTCATGGATAACTACACCAAACTATGTTTGTATCTGAGCTCATATGAGCATTCAATATTTCTTTGGCCAGTTCAGATAAAAATGAAGCTCATGAAATTCATCCACTCCTCTCCTCTTCGATTCCCTCTGCATGTTTGTGTGCTTTACTCTTACTCCAATAATATCTTAAGTTTTACTATATTCTTCACATCTTTCCTCATCCCGTATATTCATTCTTTCCTCCTGTACGACCATTAAAACAGAACAAAACCACCCCAATACTTCTGTTTGCCTTAATTCCCTCTAGAAGGAGAAAGGGAGAACAAAAACAGGGAATGGTTTATCAAGCCAATTTAAAATTTCTCCCAAAGGATATTCGTCTTCTATACTTTTTATGAAGTAACTTACTGTAGCAACATAATACTGATTTTCTTTTGCCCAAAAATTGCTGACTGAAAATGGGTCTATAGTGCTTTTACTTGAAAACATCAGCAATTTCACTCAATAAAATATGCTACTCTATCACTGAAATGAAAATGTTGTATAGCCAGCTCCATTCTCCATTTCAATTCGGTATAAAACATTTCATTACATGTAGCACGAAGGGCCATGCAGAACCATGGTGGGAGGAGCTGCAATATCTAAGGTCAATAGCAGGGTATTGATTTAATATCTAATATATTGTGGAACTATAGTGTGTGATTACCACTTCATCTCAATTTATAAGCACAGAGTAAACAGCCAGAATATGATGACAACCCCAGGCCTGGAATATATTCTCTCTTTACCATCGCTCTGAACCCTTAGCATTAGTCAAGGCTCAGGTAAGGGGATGACTCCCATGGGATTTCCATCCTCCTGAACTAGTTCTCTCCTGCCTCAAATTCCCTTGTATTTATTAGTCAATGTGAGTTTTACCTCCATAGGAAAAAGAGAAGAATCTCAAATCATAATTATTTTATTTTTTTGTTTTGTTTTCCTTTTTATTCCCACTGCTCTCTACAGTAGGTGCTTAATAAATGGTTTGTTGAATTAACAGATGTTAAACATCTGGAATTAGTACTGTATCAGGAGTTAGTAACATCAGAGAAAAAAACTACTCCACCGTCAGCTCTATTATATTTGTGACAGAGCTGAGTCCAATACAGGGAGAACTGTCTGTGGCACCTTTTTTGCCCAGTTCCTTCCTCCTACCCCAATTTATGACCTTTGGTTCTTGGAGTAGATGTCCATATGGAAAACCTAGGGATGAATTAGATCCTAAAGGCCATTCACATTGGCATCAATTCTGCTCAACTCTATTCCTGCCCTGCAAGAGTCTTGCTTCAGTAACCTAAGAGCAGGGAACCAAATGCTTTGTGAAGCCTTTTTTCCTTTTTTTTTTTTTTTTTTTGAAGATGGATAGAAACACGTTATTTTACTTTTCTTTGATTAACATTCTCACCAAAAAACAATCTTTTTTTTTCTCTCTAAGCCTCTCCTTTTGCTCCTTAAGAGGCACACTGGATATTGGATTTCTATTCAAAACCTTGCTCAATTATTTATTAACTATGGGGCACACACTTTTACCTAAAAGCCTCAGCTTCCCTATCTGTACAATGGAAATAATATTTGTGCTACCTGATTCACATGGCCGGGAAGTGCTAGAGAAATGTCAGTTTTTCTTCGGATTGTCATGATGATTCTGAATTTTACAAAATATATGAGAAGACAGAGCCTAAAAGCTACCATTTATTGACTGCTATCCAACAGGTCTTCTGTTTGAGTTTGGCTGAGACTTTCATTAGGCACCTCTGCTGCTTCATTCTATCATATCTCATTGTCAGACCTTGGGATTCTGCATTTATACAGTTACAGCGTGTTCTGCTTTTAAAGGGCTTTTATCTGATCATTTCAGGATACTAAGTCATTCAGTGAAAGTCGAAGACTTCAAAAGGTTTTCCTTTTAAACTCCTTTCAAATGCACTTATTTCTTCCAAATGATATAAAGAACAGTTCTTCGCAGACAACTTTTTGCTAAATAGGCAGCCCCAAATATAGGAGTTATTGGAAGAGATGAAACCTTGAAGCCTTCTAAGACCAACTGGTCAACTCAAATTAGACAAAGAAAAAATAGCTTGGGTGAGTAAAGGCAAGTTGTTTTCCTATCTCTCAAAAGGCACAGAAGGAAAGCCAAGAAGAAGAAAATGAGAAAGAGATTTTTGAATACAACAGTTAAATGGTGATTACTGTCTTGTCCATAATCTATTACTTTATAAATCAGAACCTGAGAGACAGTGCACAAATGTGGACAGAGTTAGCCTTGGAGTCAAGAAGAAGTAGAGTCAAATCCCCACTCTATGCCTACAAAGTCTTTGGACTCAGCATCACTTCATCTGACAATACTCCTAGGCAGCTCTCCAAAGCAAAATAAATGCTGACCCTCTTTGGTAGACAGAGTGTCTTCCTGAAGAGTTCAACATATCAAACTCATGGATCTGTACCCAACACACACACACACACACACACACACACCATTTTATTTAGTCATTTTTTAGTGATGTCCAACTTTTTGTGACCCCCCCCCCTTTTTCTGTAAAGATTTTGTTTGTCATTTACTTTTTCCACCTCATTTTATAGATGAGGAAACTGCTGCAAACAGAGTAAAGTGATTTGCCCAGAGTTACACAGTGAATAAGTGTCTGGAGCTAGATTTGAACTCAGGAAGATGAGTCTTCTCGACTTCAGGCCCAGCACTCTAAACATTGTGGCACTCATTCTCACATTTTCTGTCTCTGTCTCTATCTCTATCTCTGTGTTTCTGTTTTTTATCTCTTTGTCTCTGTCTCTCACTTTGTATCTCTCTTATCTCTTTGTCTGTCTTTTTCTTTCTGTGTCTGTCCCTTTGTCTCTGTCTCCCTATATTTATCTCTGTCTTTATCTCTATGTCTCTGTCTCTTTCTGTGTCTCTCTGTCTCTGTATCTCTCTGTCTTTGAATCTGTCTCTTTGTCTGTCTCTGTCTCTTTGCCTTTATCTTTGTCTCTTGCCTCTCTGTCTCTGTGTGTGTCTCTGTGTGTCTCTGTTTGTCTCTATCTCTGTCTCTCTCTCTCATGCACACACATATACACACAAAGAATTAGGTAAAATCCCCAATACCACTTAATGAAGAAAAATTAGTCCATGAAAGACGTGGTATTGAGAAGGATGATTGTCAATGTAAATGAAACATTTCCAAATAGTAAAATCCTTACCTGACTTTTATAACAAAGGCTCAGGCTCAGTTAAACATAAAAACGAAAACATATCTTCAGGGACTAGGAGCCACTGAAACCTTAGCTTATATTATTTAAAAATAAATGATTTATAAATACAAATATCCTAATTTTTAAATGACTTTTCTTCCTGTGACATACAATTTTTGTTCAGACACGTTTTTCACTATATAACATATCCATATATCAATGTACAATATACATCAAATGCAATAGTTAGCTGTGTTTGTTTATATGCAGCCAAACAGGGGTACTGACACTACAATAGGTTCAGAGAGTAACGCTTCCCCCATTCAAGTGGCATTTTTCCTGCAAATGAAATTGTTTCTACTGATACATTTGTCCTTATGTCAATTATTTCTGGGGTAGGACAAACACCCTCCTGCCCTTCTAGATTGAACCTTCTCTTATGACAAAAGGTGATCACTTAGCAGATACATCTTAGAGAGTAACTATATCAGACAAATCCATCCAACATTTTATCCTAGCTGTCCCCCTGCTCTGCCATGAGGAGGGAGCTATGTTTCATTCTGTGTTCTCCCAGGACCTTCACTGGATCTTGAGTTACTCAGTTTGACTTTGTTTTAGTGATCTTATTTATCTTTTATCTTGCTCTAGTGACTGAGTGGATTGTTCTTCTGACTCTGCCGACTTTGCTCTATCTTAGCTCATAAATACCTCATTTCTCTCAGAATTATTTTGATTCTTCCTTGTTTACTGTGTATTATTATAATATGATATTCATATACCATGACTTCTTTAATGACTCTCTAATACCTGGAGACTTGGTGCCCAGTTCTTTCCTACTACCACAGAATGTTCTAGTATGAATATTTTTTGTTTATATAGGATTGTTTTTTTTGTCTTGGGATTCCTTGGGGGTGTGTGCTCAAGTATAAGACTGGTGAAACAAAGGATATAGGTCATTTTCTCCCTCATTTTCAATAACTCCCCACCAAAATCCTAAATGTCAGCCCAAGACCTTTTTTGTTCAATGTCTGCTAGTTGGATGAATTCACTAAAGCAGGAGGCCATGCCCATATTTTCCAAGTCTATTTGGTTATGTAATACATCATTAGGGAATTAATTAAAAATCTTTTACTCTGTGCAGCATCCAAACAATAGCATACATAAAAGAGAAACAATTCAGTCAAAGATTGATGGAGTTTAATTTTCTTCTTTTCTTAATATGTCAGGACCAAAACAACAACAACAAAAAAAACCCAACAACCCACCTCTTCTTTTCCATTACCTCATCCTAAGAAGTTTTTCAAATCAAACCCATACTCACACTCATGCTGTCACTGATAATGGATCTTGTGTCAAAGAAAAAGAGCATAAAGAACCTGATAATAAGTGCAATTATCAAACATCAAAAATGGTAGATCAAAGTGGATTTCCTTACTCTTCTCTGTACAAACACTTCCCAAGATTTCACTATTCATGTCATAAGGCCCTGACAGGCTATATTAACTTTCTCTCTTATGAAAGTAATGGGATTGGCAAACTTCACCAGGAAACTAACAGAAGAAGACTCATTATTACTGCCTTACTTCATTTACTTTGGGTTTATATAAATGTATGGAGTTTTTTTAAACCCCTATTCCCTATAGGTATCATATCTGAGGAGGTGAGATCCTTCAGATGGATGATAACCTTGCTTTTAAAAGGACAAACTCAGAAAAGGAATTCATTTTACAGCTCTATGTAGAGCTGACATTTCATACCCCCCCCAAAAAAAACAAAACAAAACAAAACAAAACAAAACAAAACAAAACAAAACAAAACAAAACTGAAGAAATTCCAAAAATCTGCCAATTCCGGGTGTGTTAAATATTATGTTGAAAGATTGCAAGTAGCTTAATTTCCTCTACTGCCTCTGATGCTCAGTTCTCTAATCATTGTATCAAAGCAGAACCTCCTCAGATAACACACAGACAATACCTAGAGCCTAAAAGCTTATATTATACCATTTTCCTCTGAAGTCCTGGCTACATATCCCAAGAGAAATAAAAAATGATTACCCATATATTTTAACCCCAGACCCATATTCACAAGAAACATGCAGCAGATCAACACAATGACCAATCACAATTCCAAAGGACTCATGATGAAACATACTATCCACTAGATAGAAAACTTGATGGATTCTGCATATTTCTCCTTTTCTCTCTCCTTGCTTTCACATGATTTTACATATTCACAATGTTTTCCTGCCTTCTCAGTAGCTAGGGGGAGGAAGAAGAAAACTGAGAACTGAGATAAAATTGAATTTACAAAAGACAATACACAGAAACAGAGTCTGGATTATCTGGGTCACTTTGTAGATAGAGATCTTGACAACCAGTGGAGCATAAAAAATAATTCCTAATTTCCTAATAGGTTTTTTATTAGTGACTACAATTTATAAGGTATTTCTAATAGTAACCAATGTTTCTGAAGGTGGATACTATAATTGATAAAGAGTTACATTCTTATTCTCATTTCACCCAAAGAAAAGAAGTAACCTAAGAAATAACATTATGCCATTTTTAAAAAAATTCTTGAAAGTTTTCCAAAAGCTTTATAGACTTACTAAAGTCAACTTAAATGGTGGACTCCCCCAAGGAAGCCTCAGAGAGGTTAGGAGTCCAAAGCCTAGACTTTTGAGTAGTATACCTATGCTGGAGGTACTCCAAATGGCACCTTAAGACTGAGATTCCCAGCATTCAGATCCTAAGATATCAGCCAAGTGGTTAAAAAACCAATATTCTGAATGATGAAGTTGTTGCAGGAGATGAGTACAGAACCCCACGTGACCTGAGATAAAGCCAAACATGAACAAGTACTTGACCCAAAAGCCCTGCAGAAGATGGAGATTGGCCCATTGGTCTGAGCAAAAAGCCTCAATTCAGGAACTACTGTTGGAGAGATGAGTAAACCAAAAAGGCAATAACTACTATATGTTACTGTCATTTCAAATGTATAAAAAAATCCAACCTAGAAAGAAAACTGATATGCTAATAATAAGTAGAGACAAAGGGAAAATGGATTTTAAGACCACATGAGCATCTAGAAGAAATGACATTAAGAAAGAGAGAAAAAGAATGCAAAACAAAAACACTAGATAAAAGACTTGGAAGGTAAAAAAAAAAGTAGTTTAGAAGAGAAAATAGTAAATCTTATCCTATTAATGAATTCCTGAAAATTAGAACAGATGAGACAGAAATCAAAGGGACTTCACGAGTCAACTAGAAATATTAGAACATAATTAAAAAACCTACAAGATAGAAGAAAACATTAGCTATCTCTTGTCAATAATGGCAGACCAAGAAAATAGGTTAAAGAGAGATAATTTAAATCGTTTAAAAAGTATTGAAGGAGTTAAAAAACAAACAAACAAACAAACAAACAAACAAAAAACAACCTAGAGGACCTAAAGATGAATTGATTCTGTTCTAAGTATGTGGAAAAGGGATGGTGAAAAAAGAATGTACCATTTTAAAATGGAGGAACACAAGACTGAAACTTCCTATTTTTCAAAATTGGGGTTTCTGAGAAACTTATACAAACATGAAAGGGGGAAGGGGACAGGCATCAGGTGAACATATATCACTTATCTCAACCAAAGGGTTGATCTTAGGCAGACACACAGAGAAATATGCCATACTCGACATGGAGCAATGAAATGTGGAAATTATGTTCAGTTCAGTTTTCTGAACTGGGCACATGTAACGTGCTGTTGTCTCCAGAAGCTGCCAATCGCTCTCTGGGAGGAGAACTGCTGTTTCAGCTCAAATCCCTCCAACAGATTCTTCTTCCTGTAGAGAGCCGACTTCCCTTCCTGCAGAGAGCTGCCTCAAGTCTGTCTAGAGCAGAGACTGACTTTTTCTTCCAGAGCTGCCCTCTTTATCCTCCCAGAGAATGGGCGTGGGATAATGGAAGGGCTTCTGGGAAGAATTACTTCAACCAATGAACTTGCTCCTCCTAAGCATGCAAGCTCTTCCCCAGGAATTCACAAGTCAAACTCCCAGGAAAGGCCTGAACTAGAAAATTGTTAAGTACCGACTTAGCACTTAGTAAAAACCTAATATCTCATTATCTCATCAGCTCTTAGTAAGAACCTAACATGGGCAGAGCAAAAGAAAAGATCTATAAAATGATATATTCATCAGATGAGGAATGGCTGAACAAATTTTGGTGTATGAGTGAAATAAATTATGGAAGAGATGATTTTTAGAGAATCTTGAAAAAATTTAACTGATACAGAGTAAAATAAGCTGAACCAAAAACAATGACAAATTATCTACCTACTGTGGACATGCACATTTTTTGGATAGGGCTATTATATGGGTCTATTTTGCTTGACTCCATCTATTTGTTACATGGGTATTTTTTGTCTTTTTGTCTTTTTTATTTTTAACAGGTCTTTGTGAAGTAAATGGGAGGGTAGGTCAAATGGCACACTAAAAGTGATGTCAAAAAGGAAAAGGAAAAGGAAAAAGGGGAAACCCTTAAAATACTTTTAAAAGTATTTTATTGATTGTATTTATTGTATTGAAAAGTATTTATTGATAAAACCTATTATTTTGCTACATGTCTTATTTTTCACTTTCTCATGTGCCTATAGATTTCACATTTATCACCAAGATAAGTAGCTTGAATTAGTGGCTAGAATCTTGGAGTCATAGTCAAGAAAGCAAAAGAAAGAAAGAAAGAAAGAAAGAAAGAAAGAAAGAAAGAAAGAAAGAAAGAAAGAAAGAAAGAAAGAAAGAAAGAAAGAAAGAAAGAAAGAAAGAAAGAAAGAAAGAAAGAAAGAAAGAAAGAAAGAAAGAAAGAAAGAAAGGAAGAAAGGAAGAAAGAAAGAAAGAAAGAAAGAAAGAAAGAAAGAAAGAAAGAAAGAAAGAAAGAAAGAAACAAAGAAAGAAAGAAAGAAAGAAAGAAAGAAAGAAAGAAAGCACAGAGAACAGAAAGAAGTTGATAAAGTATTATCAAAGTAGCATTGTTTTGAAGAAATAAGATTGTACTATATTCTTTTAAAAAGTAAACAATATGGGAAAGAAATTCAGAGCTTCCTATTTAATCTTCTTTATATGTTTAGTTTTCTACAGAGAAATGCTCACTTTTGATATTTGTTAATTTAAGGGGGGAAAAGGAAAATCTGAATCTATTTAACCAGTAACCTCCCTCCAAAATAAACAAGTGATTCATGTACATTATACATTTCTTGAGCCTTGCAACCACCCCAAGAGGCAGACACTAGGAATATTATCACCTCCATTTTACTTCAGAGGAAATAAACTGAGTTTAACTCACTTATACACACCCAGTCAGTGTCAGAGACAGGACTGAATGTGTGGATTAGCCTGTTAGCATAATTTACTTTTTCCCCCCATGGGCAGTATGACTCAAATCCTGGCAACAGCTGCTTGGGTTGATAACCACAATGAAACTTAGAAGTTAGTTTCTAGAATGAAATTTGGTAGGTATGAAAATAATTTTCTAGCATTCCTCTCATGGGAGAAAACTTGGATGCAGAGTTTAGGTTGGCAGGCCTCATTAATAAATGATCAACACTGCTTCTAGCTCCTATGATAACCAGTAATTGTGGCTCTTGGCATTGGCTTGGGGGAGCTTATGAAGGGCAAAGTCTAAGGAAAATAAAAGGCAAACAAAAAGAGAATAAAAATATAGAAGAAGTGGCAGAGAAAGCAAGGCCCTTAATGCGTGGGGACAATCTTTGCCATTATTCTTCGTGTATTCCACACGAAACTCTCTGAAGATACGGAATGAAAATTAGGAAAACAAGAATTTCAGCAGTGCATAGGAAAACAATTATGGAAAAACACTTTTTGCTCCTTTTTAAATTAAACATGAGTATGGTAGCAATAAAAAAGAGCTCCAGAAATGTTATAGATGTTATACTACCTCACTACAGTACAATGCTAAAACAAAGCATAAATTAATAAGAAAGAAAATGGAACAGCTATGTACTTCAATTAACTGGAGCATCGTGTATTTGAAACCTACAGAAGTTAGGAATTCTTATTTGATTAATATCAGAAGAAAAGTGATGGTAAAAGATAACATGGAGCAGTTTTATACTACTTAATTCAAATAATGCAACAATAATACTGTCAATTAAAGGTCATTCATCTATATTCAAGGACTTAGATATTCTTTGGACCAAAGCCATTTTTAAAGTTTGAATTGTGACCCAGATTTTTATAAAAAATAACTTAAGAAAACTTAAAAATAAGCATCCATAAAATAAGTGTAAACTGTTTGCATTTTTGTTTTTCTTCTCGGTTACTTTTACCTTCTGAATCCAAATCTTCCTTGCAACAAGAAATTCAGTTCTGCACACATATATTGTATCTAGGATATACTATAACACATTTAACATGTATAAGACTACCTGCCACTTAGGGGAGGGGATGGAGGGAAGGAAGGGAAAAATTGGAACAGAAGTAAGTGCAAGGGATAATGTTGTAAAAATTACCCATGCATATGTACTGTCAAAAAAAGTTATAATTATAAAATAAAAAAAAGAAAAGAAAAAAAAAAGAAAAATAGGGAAAAAATAAGCATCCATATACTTTAGCCTCCAGAATAATTAATTAAATCTAGAAAAAAATGTGATAATTTCTATTAGCTATGTGCCACCAAATTATTCTCTGGGTGAAAGAAGCCATTTTTGAGTACCTTGGTATCAGATTACATGTTAATTTGAAGTACAGTTATGCTTATTTAATATGGAAGGTCCTACTGATGAAGTGTGGTCTAACTCATTTCCATTTTCCAACACATGGTGGCATATGTCATGGCACTTTTATTCCAGAATTGCTGGGGTTTTTTATGTTTTTTATTTTTTTTTAAGTAGCTTTAAATTCTCTTCTCACCTTGGAAATATATTGATTTTATAAAAGGCCCACTTATGCAGTCAAGAAAGTCTCAATTTTATAATACAAAATAATTTTTCACTTTTCTTTTTCTTAAAACAAGCCCTTAGGCTCCTTCATTACCAGACTATAATCAAGCTCTAGGTTTGGTGAAAAAGTGCTGTACTGGGATTTCATTATGATATTAAATACAGCATACATGCTCTTTCTGATGGAATAAAAATAATGATCTACATAACTTGCTAATATTTCTTTTCTAGAGAGAGGAAAGAAAAAAGCCTTAGTGAATTAAAAGCATCTTAAGAGATGCTTGCCGATCACTTAAGTGATGTTTACACATATGACTGGTTTTTTTTTTTTTGTTTGTTTTGTTTTTTTGTTTTTGCTTAAAATAACATAAGTCACTTTTTTATGACAACATAATTCAAAATAATACAGCATACAAATATTTACTGAATGGACAAGTGTGTAGGGCATTGTACTAACTGTGTAGGAGATAGAAATTTAGTTAAGATGATGGTCCAAGTACCCCTAGCTTACTTGGAATGCTTAGACTCTACACCTAAGACTAAGAATAAGCTTTATTTAAAGCAACCACTGGATGATAATGGTTAATTCTCGATCCTTAGACAACTCTTCTCAGAAATTCTGATGAAAAGGAGTCAATTTAATTTACATTATTGCATTATAAACAGTGAAGAAACCTAGAGAACTTATTTGGTCTAAAGTTCTATTCAGAGTGTATTAACTGAATAGGTTCGAGAAATTCTCTAGCTCCGGCCCTGTTATCAGGGAAGGAAATACTAAAAAAAATTTAGTTGGTCCTTCTATTTCTGAAGATCTCTAGGGAAGTTTCTATCATAATTGTTTTGAATTAGCTTTCTTATCTTGGATATTTCCTTGGGAATGAAAGGCTACTTGTGGTAATCTAGTTGTAAGAATATTTGAAAATGTATTGAAAATGTTGCAATTCCACAATTCCATTTCTGAGGCCACCTGTTTCCCTGATTATTATAGGATTCAGGGAAAAGTAGGAAATCTTAATTTTTATTTGAAATGAAGTAATAGTATTTTCTTTTTCCCATAAAGTTAATGGCCAGACTCAAAGGAAAAAAAATATACTGTTAGGGCCCTGATAAAGTTCTCTGATGACTAGTCAATTCTACAGATTTCCCCCCTCCCCAAACCCTCAGTGATCCTATTACTATCCATATAAATGAAATATCAAACCTCAAAATAGGACAAGGTAAAAAAGAGAAGCTTCTTGGTATTGTGTATTTTATTTTCCATTCATTGATTTCTTAATATGATGCCATGTATTTGTTGTATATGGGAGAAAAACTACAGATGTCACTAACGGTGAAGACTTTCAATGTTTCCATGTAAAAATGTTGAGGATTCTTTAAAAATAGATTGACTAAAGGATGAATAGATTGTATCCCCTATCACTGAACCCAATGTAAACTCTAAAAATGGTTTATTAACCTTCAGCTTGTAATCAATAAAGTCCTATTACAAAATATCAAAGAAATTCACTGAAAAACTCTTTTTCATTCCTCTTGCAGAATACAAATAAATAACAGTTTGAAACCCTATTATAATTAAGATTAAAACCATACCAAATGTTTGGCAGGAATCTAAGATGTATGTATGCGTGTATACATGTATATGCATATATATGTATATGATATATATATATATATATATATATACATATATATATATATACATACACACACACACACTAAAAAATCCTTCTTTAATATAGTTGTGCTTCATATAGATTTAATTTTTGCTTGAAATTCTAAGTGCACCATTTACATGTTAATGAAAAACACCTGGCCCCAACTGGGTAAAAAGAAGCTACTAGACACATGCCATCGCTGCCATGTTGCCAACCTACCTCCCTTATTTGTAAATGATAGCTGTGCCAGAATAAGGCATTCATAAATGGCAGAATGAGACAAAAATCAGTTTACCCTTTTCACTCTTCTCCAAGAAGTATTTATAAAGGATCTGTTGTAAAGAGAACTATATTGTCTATAACATCTACTGGCTATTTACCATCATCAAATCCTCTCAGTAAGGATAAGAAGGCGTCTAATCAAAGGTCTAATGGGTCTCCTATAATAAAAGCCCATTTTCTAACCTAATCTTGTGAAGAAAAATGACTTTCCTTTGAGGTAATTTAAAGCCTATAATTTGAATATATTAATTTCCTGATTTTCTGTCTGATGACGTTAGGAAATACTCCATTTGTGATTCAGGATTCTTGAACTCAATTAAGAGTTATTCAAAAGGAACTCAGAACTAATATGATCTGGGTAGGCACAAAATGACTCTTGCTCAAGTTTGGGATTCTATAATGCTTATCAAGAAATCCACGCAAGGCATTACCTTTGATCCAGCACCACAACTAGGTCTATACCTCAAAGAGAATACAAAAAGGGCAACGAGATCTATCTGTATAAAAATATTTATAGCAGGTCTTTCTGTATTGGCAAAAAGTGAAAATCAAAGGGAATGCTTATCATTTAGGGAATATGAAATAAGTTGTGGTATATGAAGGTAAGGAAAGAATATTGTAATATGAGAAATGAGTAGATGGATTTCAAAAGAGCCTGAAAAGATTTACATGAACGATACAAAGTGAAATGAGATTTAGTAGCACAATGAACACAGTAACAGTAATATTGTGTGATAATCAACAACAAATGACTTAGTTTTTCTTAGCAATATAATGACCCAAGACAACTATGAAGGAAAATGATATCCCTATCCAGGGAAAGAACTGATTCAAGCTGAATGCAAATTGAAACAAACTATTTAACTTTTCTTTTTTGTGATTTTTTTTTCCTTTTGTTCTGTTTCTTCTTTGATAATATGACTAATATGGATATATATTTTATGTGATTACACAAATATTATTTACATCAAATTGCTTATCATATTAGGGGGGAGAGAAAGGAAGAAAGAAGAAAACTTTGGAACTGAAACATTTTTTAAAATGAATGTTAAGAATATGGAGATATGTTGAGAAGAATTGCACATATTTAACCTATATGGATTGCCTGCTGTCTAGAGGAGGGAGACATATTTGGAACACAAGATTTTGCAAAGGTAAATGTTGCAAACTATCTTTGCATGTATTTGGACAAAAAAGCTATTAAAATATAATGAATATTAAAATTTGTTTTTACATGTAATCGAAAAAAATACTATCAAAAAATCCACACAAGGAGAGTTGAGTAAAAGATTCAAAATATACCAGGAATAAATACTAAGTGTCTCAGATGATATATGGACCCATAACTATGCTGAAGAGACTAAGAGAAAGCTCTATTAAAACTACCTTTTTCAAGCCTGATAAAACCCTATTAATTTGTTGATAATAGGTAAAATATTTCCAAAACTGAAGTTTTTTCCTAACTCAGAATAATCTTCCATATTTCCCACATTTCTCAAATGCTGAAATTTAACAAAAAAGATAGAGCCTAAGGAATAAGGAACTTCGAATGAATAAATTCATTCTACAGGCTGCTAGGTACTTGATTGACAAATTATCTTCTTAGAGAATTGTCTGGAGTACTGAAAAGTTCAGCAACGTTCCAGAGTCACACAATTAGAACATGTCCAAGTCAGGACTTTCATCCAGGTCTTCCTGATGCAAGATGTGCCATACTATTACTATGATACCAGGCTGTTTCTCCTCTATATTCCTACATTAAATAGGGTACATTAAAATACTCTTAATTTTAAGCTTAAGTGAATATCACCAACTTGAAATGTTATAAGCAGTAATTCTATAGAAACTGAAAATGACTTTTATTAATCTAGAAATAAATCTCCCCACAAATTGGAGCTGAGGCTTTCTACAAATTACCAAAAGTTTTTTTTCTCCTTTCAGTTGTTCCTCTTAAGCTACATAAGGTAAGCTATCAATGCAACTGTTTTGAATCTTTTTATATACATCCCACCTTCTCTTGTTCTCACATTTCTTGGAAAATAACATTTTTATTTCTAATAAATTTAGAAAGCAAAATGAAAGCATCTCATTAAAAACAAACTTCACAAAAATTGACTAGCTAGAATAAAAGAAACGATCATTTAACATATACTTTAACATATTTAACATGCATTGGTCTACCTGCCATCTGGGGGAGGGAGTGGGGGGAAGGAGGGAAAAAATTGGAACAAAACGTTTTGCAGTTGTCAATGCTGAAAAATTACTCATGCATATATCTTGTAAATGAAAAATTATAATAAAAAATTAAAAATGATCATATAGAATCTTACAAATGGAAGGGACTGTGGGATAGAAGGGATATTTTCATTTCCCTGTCCACCACAAGCAGGAATCCCATTCCTACCATGTCTGGAGAATATGCTGTTAGGTCCATGTTTAGGAAAGTCATCTGGAGAAGGGGATATAAATATGGTTTTGTCTGACTCCAAAGAAATGGGCAAAGGTTAAAGAGAACCAGACACAAAGGGAAGAAGGTATAGAGGAAATGTGTTCAGAGACACAGATTAAGGCCAGATCCAAGGCATCGATAGAGGTCTTCAAGCAAAAGCACAGCTACTAATTGTAAAGTAAGAAAGCATTTTTTGTGCTATGGTGGTGAGCATTTGCAAACTGAGGCAAAATGTTGATGCTAGCTGCAAATATAGCAAACTAGTTATGAAAACTGTATAGTAGATATAAACAGCAACGAGGAAGACAAGTATCAGTAAGACTATCTAATCAATTGAATGTATTCTAGACTGTTGCCTCACTGTTTCTTAATGAGCAGTTCTGAAGGCTATACATGAGCACCCTGGGCCCAACAGGGCTGGCAGAGGATTTCAGAAATGCTTAGTGATATACTTAAATAAGTCCTACACAGAAAATATCCGTATTGCATTATTTAAACACATACAGACACTTCAGAAAACCAGGCTCCAACCACCTGGAAAATCCATATATAGAATCTACCTTTACACATGTAGAAAACTTCACCCTGTGCAGAGTACTTTCACTTCTATTATCTCACTTTGCTCAGGTGTGTTTGTGACTCATATGGCACCTTCAAATGAGTTTACAGCAGTTTTCAGGTTGGTGGTATCAAATAATACCTTACAGATATGCTTACAAAGTCAAGACGATAGAATTATGCTGCTGAATCTAAAGGTTTTTGAATATGAACGCTCATTTCATGATACAATGGTTTATAATGTTCTAATGGAGTTTTTCAAAAACACAATGATATTAAATTGCAAATGATTATTGTCTTTGAAAATAGTTGCCATAAAAATTGTGAAGAAATTAAACATTCCACTTTCCTTTAAAATAGCATTACTATGTACATAGCATTTGAGACTCTAGAGATAATTTAAATAATAAATAGTTCTACATTAATTAAAAAGAAATATTTTAAATGAAGGAAGTAAATTTTATCTAGATGCTATATTCAGGAAAATAAAACTGACTTACGAGACAAACTATAAAATGAAATGAACTGAATAAACGTGAAAAAGTTGTTTTTTTGTTTTTTTTTTTTTCCCCAAGAGTAAAAAAAGAATTTGTTGAAAATAGGAGAAGGTATAATGGCCAGAGGAAGAACTGCAATGTTAAAACAAAATCTCCATCTTCCATTTTAAAAAATT
Source organism: Sminthopsis crassicaudata (assembly GCF_048593235.1). Classification (NCBI taxonomy): domain Eukaryota; kingdom Metazoa; phylum Chordata; class Mammalia; order Dasyuromorphia; family Dasyuridae; genus Sminthopsis; species Sminthopsis crassicaudata. Next base: position 55,495,073 of record NC_133623.1, on the reverse strand, counting down.
TAAAATTTACCTAGAGAAAGAGAGATTCTTAAAGTATAAGTATTATTGTAAAAATGCATAAAATAAAATTTTATTTATTCAGTTTGAAAATAAATAGTAAAAATACATATATATATATACATCTTTTTATTTATCTATTTCTATATCTTCCTCTTTATTTCTGAGATGGTTCAATTCATGAATACATTTTAAAAAAGTACAGTGATAAAAACACAGAGCTGATACAAAGAAAAAAAAATAAATCACAGGGTACAAAAATATGGTCATTGTATTGGAATCAATAAACAAAACACCAAGAACAAAAGTTAATAAAACTATAATGCAAATAATAATATAATGCTAATAAAGCCATTTCATTAGTCCCAAATATAATAATTTGAATTATATTCAAACCTGGCAAAATGTCCTTCCAAACTTGTTTCCTAAGTCATAAGAATTAGCTATCATTTACATAAACCAGTAAAAAAAATATTTATCCAATGCCTACTATATGCAAGCCATTGAGCTAAGCACTAGAAATATGAAGAAAATAAGGTGAGTTCTCTACGGATAAGGAGCTTACATTCTAATAGGGGATACAATAAGCAAACAACTACAAACATTATACTGTATAAAATGAAGATAGGAGGCAATTTCCAAAGAAAGGCACCAGCTGGGGGAAGGGAATGTGGCCAGAAGAACAGGCAATAAAGATTAGCACAGGATTGGGAGAGGGAGTGTTTTAGGTGGGATTGAAGAGTGTATTGAGGGAAGTAAAGTCTCAGATGTGAAGGGAAATAAAGGGAGAGGTTTTGAAGGACTTCAAATGACAAATAGAGGATTTTATGTTTGTTCCTGAAGGTAACAGGGAGTCACTGGAGTAGTGTAGAGACCTGATCAAAATAATTCTTAAGCAAAATCACTGACAGCTGATTGGAGGATAGACTAGAGGGACTAGAAGCAGGGAGATCAATTGGAACACTACTGCCACACTGGCAGACAAGAGGTGATAAGGACCTGAAGTAGGGTATAGACTATATGAGTAGAGAGATGGGGTATTATGTGACAGATACTTGTAAAAATAGAAATGGCAGGACAGCTAGTTGGTTTAGTGAATAGAGCACTAGCCTGAAGTCAGGAAGACCTGAGTACAAATCTGTCCTTAGACCCTTAACATTTCCTGGCTATGTGACCTTAGGCAAGTCACCTAGCCCCAATTGCCTCAACAATCACAAAAATAGAAATGGCAAGACTTAACAATAGATTGGACAAATGGAGGGAAATGTAAGTATAGTTGATACTGAAGTTGAGATTGTAGGTGATTGGGAAAATAGTGGTACTTTCAATAATAAGTTGGAGAGAAAGGAGGGTTTGAGAAAAAAAAATAATAACTTCTGCTTGGAACCTGCTGAGTTTGAGATGCCTAGGAACATCCAATTTCCAATGCCTGAAGGACAATTAGTAACTGAAGATTGGATTTAAGAAAGCTTAGAGCTGGTCTTTTTTTATTCACTTTTTTGGTTTTGCTTGACTGGTTCTTGTCTCATTGAGTCATTTATTTCCATTTGTTCAGTTCTGAATTTTAGTGAATTATTTTCTTCATTTACTTTTTTTTTTATTTTTTGTATTTGTCCAATTGAATTTTTAAATAAGTTGTTTTGTTCTATGGAATTTTTTTTTCCATTTCACGAATTCTGTTTTTTAAGGAGTTATTTTCATTTTTAACTTCACAAATTCTGTTTTTCTGGGAGTTGCTTTGTTTTACCATTTTACCAAATCTATCTTTTAAGGAGTTATATGCCTTTTTGCAAAGTTTTCATTTCCTTTTCCCATTTTTCTTCTAGCTCTCTTTTAAGATCCTTTTTAATTTTTTCTAGGAGAGCCTTGTGTGAAGGGGACCAGCTTATATCACCTTTTGGGGCTTCATCTGGAGACAATCTGCCTTTAGTCTCCTCAGGGTTTGAAATATGTTTTTTTCTTTCACTATAGAAGCTGTCTATCCTCAGAGTCCTCTTTAATTTTTTACTCATTAAAAAAATGTTAAGGTCTGCTTTTAGGGTGGGGGAGATTATTCAAATGGCCTGGGCTGTGCTGGGTCAGTGCTGATTTACTATTGGTGCTGGGTATACATGGCCAGGTCCCATGAGATTCTGGTATTTTGGGATTCACTATTGATCTTTTGTGTTTGTATTGGATGTTTTATAACTTCTCTGCTGATCTACTGGCTTGCAACCAGGGCAGAGTGGCCAACACTGCTGTAGATTCCTGTAAATTCCTCCCCCTAGATACTCTGCTTTGCAAAGTCTGCACCACCCCATGGAGTTGTTGGAATACACACCACCCCAGGACTCTGCACTGTCTGTGCTAGCTTTTGTACTCAGCTGCTTATGCTTGACTGCCTCCCTCCTGTTTCTAATCAAAACAGACCTTTTCTGGTCTGTTTCCTCTCCTTAGATTCTCTGCCATGCAGAGACTGTACTGCCCTGGAATTCTGCACTGTCTGTGCTGGTGTTTGTGCTCAGCTGCTTATGCTTGGCTGCCTCTCCCACTTTTGATTGAAACAGATCTTTTATGGCGATTTTCGAAATTATTTTCTGCTGATAATTTGTGGCAATCCCAATATTTGTGTGTTCTGCGGTCTATAGTTAATTCAGAGGCAGGATTTTCTAATTAGTCTTAGGGTTGTAGAGAAGGTCAGAGAGAAACATGTGTCATCTCCGCCATCTTGGCTCTGCCCCCAGAAGTCCCTGGGCTGGTCTTATAGATCTGGAAAGTATCATCTTGGGATGAAAATTCAAGCTAAGAAAGTTGATACAATCACCAGGTTATGTGATCAGTAAAATGTTGTATTAGATACTTTCCCTGATTCTCATGACCTCTCAAAAATAGAAATTATACACAAGAGAAAAAGCAATATCAGCTGTCTCCATATTCTAGAATACCAGGAGCCTTAACAACATAAAAATAAAAAAAAACTGAACCTAGCCAAAATCTTAGGAGTTAGAAGGGAAAAAATAAGTTAAAGACACTAAGCATAAGTAGATAGTAATAGTAGAAAGAAGTATTTTCCAGATCACCTAAACAAATTCAAACAATCATGAAGACACATAGCAGGAAAAAGAAAAATACATCAATACCCAATGAGGTAGAGGATCCTGTGGATTCTAAAGAGACTATGGAACCACAGAAGGATAATCTTAGATATTTTAAAAGAGAAGAAGCAAGAGAGCACAAGTTGTGGCTTGTACAGAAAAAAATAAGTGGTACAAAAGAAAAAACTTAAATACATGATTAATAGAATTATTTATTGGGAATGCAAATAAACAGAAGTGAAAGATAATTTGGAAAAAGAGGACCCATAAGCAAAACACGTAAAAGAAGACATAAAATCCATACAAGCAAAAGATATTGATCTCAAAAAAAGGAAGCAAAGAGAAAATATAAGGACTACAGATTTCTCAAATTATAACAAACTGCAACCAAAACAAACCCCCAAACACACACACACACACACACACACACACACACACACACACACACATACACACACACACAAAACACAAAACAAAAAACAAAAACAAAACAAAACAAAAAAAACCAACAAGAAACCTGACCAGAACTTCTGATTACAGAAAACTAAATTTAGTGGAGTTAACAAAGAAAAAAAATGATATAAAAGGAGACGATAAAGTGTCAGGCCAGAGACATGGGGGATGCTGGCAGTTAGTAGGCATGACTTGAAGATTCAACAAAGGAGATTGAGGAGCTGGTCAAACATCAAGGAAGAGAACAAGAAAAGGACATATTTGTGAAAAAGCTAGGGAGGAGAAAGAATCCCGGAGAAAAGAATGATTTTCATTGTCTAAGCCTATAGAAAGGTCACAGTTGTATTTATGTAAATATGTGATAAATGGATGAATACATTTTCAGTTGAAGTACTTGAGCACTTCTGCCCCACCTAATTTTCCATTATTTAAACCATGCTTTAACAAAATAAAATGAATATAGAAAAAGTTCAGTGGTATAATTAACTAATTAGTACAGACTGAATTACAAATTATTTGTAAAATAAGTAATTTCTTCCAAAATCAAAATGAAGCTACCACTATAAAATTCCCTTTATGAAGATTCAGCATGATTCTGATGACGGTCAGCAGAAGTGACCTGATTTCTTGGACTCAGGAGCTCTGGCTACAGTTACTCTTTAGGAAAGGGTTTGGGTACAGGTCCAGTGACAGACCATGACTTCGATCTAAGAAACAGCTTAATTAATAGAGAGATTCACCAGCAAGTTAACAACAAGGTGACGAATTCTGTGGCTAGAGAAACTCGAGAAACAAAGATACAACATGTTGTCTCTTCTACAGTCTCCTCTTTCCTTAGTGTTGGTCACAGTAGCAGAAAAGAGGAAATAGGTATCAAGAGTAATAGTTACTGGGTAAGTCTTCAAAGATTAATTTGACTGCTGGTATTCTAAATGTACTATATATTTTTTCCCTGAAAAACAGGTTGATACTGGGAAAAGTGAAGAGTATTAATATTGACATTATTGCCATAAAATGAAAGTAGAAGGCATAAGGGAGTTAGGAGCTTAAGGAAAGGAGTAGGCAGAAGCCACTTTATAGTGAATCCAAAGGCAAAAAAATACACAATTTCCTCAGGCACTTGTTCATCATCCCTTTGCAGTGTTCATAAATGAACATTCATATGATGATCATAATGAGGAGCATTGCAGCTGATGAGCCAACATATTATTTCAGATAAAGGATGAAAGAAATTCTATGATGAACTTGATAAGATCGTCCAGAGCGAATCATTACCAATTAATGACTTAAATGCAAAGATACTCTATACACAGGGGAGGATGGAAAAAAAGTCTGAAAATATGGTCAAGATAAAAAGAAGAAGCCAGAAACTTACAAACTGCTCAGAAGTCTCATATCTATATATTTTGAATATTTCAGGGAAGAGTTGGACATGGTGAATAGGAAACATCACAAAAATGAAATTAACTACATAGTTAAGATATGAATCCTTATCTACCAAGTAAGGTATAAATGATTACTAACATGATATACATTCACAAATTTGCTATGTCCCGTATAATCAAGATATAGATTAATTTGTATAAAGGTCAAAATCTAAACCAAATCAGAAAAACAGACACAGAGATATCATTGCTATAATTACAACTATGAGATTACTCCTGATTCTTCCCTTCTCCAAAATAAACATCCCTCTGTTTCTTCAACTAACCTTGATGTGAAGGACTCAAGGTCCTTTTACATCCTGTCATCCTCTGGATTCTCGTCATCTTATCAATATCCTTCTCAAAATATGAAATGACTATAACACTGCAGACTTTATCTGACTAGAGCAGAGCACAGGGGTGATCACTCCATGATTCTGGAAGCTATGTCTCTCTTTTATTCTTTACTTTTAAATTATGAACTTCAACAGTGAAAAAGAACATTTCCACAAGCAGAACAGAATGCAAAGATGCCATTTGACTTCCTATGTTTCAATTTCATACTGCATATTTTTAGAAAATGTATATGCATATACATACATATATACACACACATATATATATATATATATACATATACATATATACATATACACACACACATATATATATGTATATATATGTGTATATATATATATATATATATATATATATATATATATATATATATATATATACACATATATATAAATAACCTCTCTGTGTCTGTCTCTCTCTGTCTCTGTCTGTCTGCCTCTGCATTACATTCAAAACCGGTCTGCTTGTTTGTGCTTCATTCTGTATGCCCTGTTTTCTTTTTAAAAGTGTTACAGTGGTCCTTTTTTGTCATCCCTGTTGCCTCTCTATTTATGCCCCCTAGCCTCCCACCAATAAAAATGAAAAGAACAAAAAACTTCCAAAAAGCATAATCAAGTGAAATGAATCCAGAAAATATGTCCTTCACCTCAAGATGTGGGTGACAAGCTTCATCTATTTTACACACACACACACACACACACACACACACACACACACACACACATATATATATATATATATGTTTGTCATGGCTTTGATCAAGGTTCTTTTGAGCTTTTCCCTTACAGTGTTGCTTGCTTTGTATGAATTGTTTTCTTGATTCTGGACCCTTAATTTTCTATCGCTTCATATTCTTCATGATTCTCTAAGTTATGTCTCATAATTTCTTACCGGGCAAAAACATTCCCTTACATTTAAGTACTACAATTTGTTCAGTCCTTTCTCCAGGATGTAAGATGATCTAAAGCACCTTGTAGGCTCTATTTCTTTTCTTTCACCCTTTTTAATTTCCTTCTCTCTTCTATCAGGTTCACGTAGTTGGTTTCCCTTATGACTATTCCATCCTCAGTATTATTCTCTTCTGTAACCTGCCCCACCCTATTCAAATCAGAGTTTGTTTTCCTGTTGAGTTTGATTAGGTGTGTATTCAACCTTCTCCCCTATCAGAAATAAAGTTCATCTAATGGCTCTTACCCCCATCAACACTACCCTCTTATTTCTCAATTCCATTTCTCATATAATCCAATAAGAAACAGCAAATCCACCCTCTTCCTCCTTCTACTCTTTCTTTTCTTTCCCATGTTGAAACCATTGGACCAGAACCAATCCCCTCTCAAATCCTCTGTTTTTCTGACTTAACTGCTTCAATATCCTTTGAGGACATTAAGGTTTTCAAGAGAACATTGTACACAGTAAAAGCAATAAAAGGAAGATTATGAAATGATCATATATGATAGATTTAGCTCTTCTCAGCAATAAAGCAATCCAAGACAATTCCAATAGACTGGGATGGAAACTGCCATCTGCATCTCGTGGCATTATATTCCTTGTTCATATATATGAATATTTATATCTCTATATATCTATATTATTTATCTAACTATCATGGATCATGGCTACTCCATTGCATGACTGACTCATAGTTCACTAAGACTCCTAGCTATTTTTCAGACATAAAGATCACAGCACTTATTAAGTATTTACTGTGTGCCAGGCACGTGGCACAATGGATTGAGCTAAACGTAGAAAAACTTTAATAGGTCAGATGGCACCTCTAACATCTATGGGGCTATGTGACCTTTGCCAACCACTTGTCCTTTCAGTGCTCTCAGTTCCAGCTTTTTAACCTGTGGTTCAGAACCCCATATCAGATTTTGTAACTGATTGTGGGGACTGTGGAATTATGATTTATTATCAATTAATGTTTGATTTGTATGCCTATTTTATATACATATATATTTGGGGTTAAGTAAAAATGTCCTGGATCAAAAGGGGTGATGAATGGAAAAAATTTAAGAAGCCTTAGTCTAGGCCAATGGTTTTCAAAGTGCAGTTCAGAGAATCCTGGGGGTCTCTGAAACCTTTTCAGAAGGGCTTCAAATTCAAAATTAGGTTTTATTTCTAATATGGTGAACAGTTATAAATATCACCCACATAAACAAAAACTCTTTGGAAAGAGCTTTAATGATTTTTAGTGGTTCACAACTCCACCAGCAATGCATCATTGTCCCAGTTTTTCCACATCCCTTCCAATATTCAGCATGATCTTTTCTTGCCATCTTAGACAATCTGAGAGGTGTAGAGTGGTATCTCAGAGCTGTCTTAATTTGCATTTCTCTGATCAATAATGATTTTGAGCACCTTTTCATATGGCTAAACATAATTTCAATTTCTTCATCTGAAAATTGTCTGTTCGTATCCTTTGACCATTTATCAGTTAGAGAATGGTTTGATTTCTTATAAATTTGAGTCAGTTCTCTATATATTTTGGAAATGAGACCGTTATCAGAACCTTTGACTGTAAAAATGTTTTTCCAGTTTATTGCTTCCCTTCTAATCCTGTCTGCATTAGTTTTGTTTGTACAAAAGCTTTTTAACTTGATATAATCAAATTTTTCTATTTTGTGATCAATAATGATCTCTAGTACTTCTTTGGTCACAAATTCCTTCCTCCTCCACAGGTCTGAGAGGTAAACTATCCTGTATTCATCTAATTTGTTTATAATATCATTCTTTATGTCTAGATCATGAACCCATTTTGGCCTTATCTTGATATATGGTGTTAAGTGTGGGTCTATGCGTAATTTCTGCCATACTAATTTCCAATTTTCCCAGCAGTTTTTGTCAAATAGTGAATTCTTATCCCCAAAGTTGAACTAGTCTATTTCTTAGCCAATACCAAATGGTTATGGTGCCCGCTTCTTTATAATATAGTTTTAGATCATGTACAGCTAGGCTATCTTCATTTGATTTAGTGCCCTTGAAAGTCTTGATCTTTTGTTCTTCTAGATGAATTTTGTTGTTATTATTTCTAGGTCATTAAGATAGTTTCTTGGGAGTCTGACTGGTATAGCACTAAATAAATAGATTAGATAGTATTGTCATCTTTCTTATATTCGTTCAACCTATCCAAGAGCACTTAATATTTTTCCAATTGTTTAGATCTGACTTTATTTGTGTGGAAAGTGTTTTGTAGTTTTGCTCATATAGTTCCTGACTTTCCCTTGGGAGATACATCCCCAAACATTTTATACTAGAGGCAGTTATTTTTAATAGCTGTTGGATTTTGTTAGTGATGTATAAAAATGCTGATGAGTTATGTAGATTTATTTTGTATCCTGCAACTCTGCTAAAGTTGTGGATTATTTCTAATAGCTTTTTAGTACAATCTCTGGAGCTGTCAACAAGTTTTGACCTTTTCAATCATCCTATCCTATATTCTAGAATATAGAAAGAAAGAAAGCCTGATCCTTGGAGAGGCTTACAGTCTAAGAGGGAAAAATCTTCCTGTATAAAAAAGGCAAAATAATCAAAATAAGTTCTAATCATACTGATCAGTCTATATCATTTGTTGTTGTCAACTGCCCTTTCCTCCTGAATACCCTTTCCCTTTATAATGGTACTCTCTTCTGATCCTCTGAAATCTCCTATACTGGTTCATCTTTCTCCCCACCCTCTAAGGTGTTTTCCAACTCTCTGTCTCTGCACTTTTAAAAATCTCATCTACTTCTGTGACTAGAATTATTGCTTATATATGAGTGGCTCCCCAGAATTGCTTTAATTTATCTCCTGAGCTTTAGTTGGATTTTTTTAACTACTTGATGTACCAGGATATCCTGCATAAACCTGAATCTCAAAATATCTAACTTCTCCCTTTCTTCTTTTTAAGTAAATATTTTTATGCTTATTTATATTTTTTACTTCCTCTGACCCTCTCTCAAATCCAAGTATAGCTTCACAAACACACAATTTGACACAGTGGCAGTATCTGACAATATCTGCCTCACTCTGCATCAGTAGTCTGTCATCTGACCAATTGTTCCCTGGAAAGATAACTTGGAGATCGTCCCTTTTGTCCTGAGACAAGAACAAGAACAGATGTATCTGATGTTATAGTAGGAGCTAGAGATGTAAGGATGGAAAATGGCAGCCCCTTCTGTCAAGGATTTAAAAGTCTAATGAAGGAGATGGCACATGAATGAGTATAACCAGGAACTCATCCTGGCTTGGAATGCTCTCCCTCTGCATCTCTACATATTTGAGTGTCTTCTGAGGCTCTCTTCCAGATTCAGTCCATGTATTCATACAAAATATGATCTAGCTGCTTTGTACGAGATAACCTGTATCTCTTTTGAGTTTTTGTCCTCTTTGTTTTCTGTAGTTCTTTACGTTGTCTGGTGGTTGTCGTCCTTTGTTCTCAAAAAGGGACCAAAATGACATCACAGTGTCAGACTAGAGTTATGGTGTGTCCTGCTATGGCTGATCAGACCAATACGAGCGCAAAGTGCTCTGCCAAAGGTTGGACATAAATAGTCCCTTTGTATATTTGGGGTAGTTTCTCTAACTTTATGCATCTCTTATTTCTTTAGAAGTTTTTGTATATTTTTAGTGTTTTGACTACAAAGTATTGGTCTTTGGAGACATGGTGTGGAGTTGGGGAAGAAAGTAGTAAGAATCATGGTACAAAGCATTTAGGAACAGAACCCTGGCAAATAAATCATAAACATGAAAGTGGTGGCTGAAATAGGAGCAAGGTCTGAGAAAGGTTAAAGATGAGGTCTAGAGTTGAGTCCATAATTATCTGTATTAGTGAAATAATAAAGAGTGAGTACCCTTAAAGTACTCAGGACCATCTACTTCCATATCAGGGTGAAGCACAGAAGAGGAATTGCAATACATATGTTTAAAACTAATCATATTTTGTTATATGTTCCTCTTCCTTGTGTACTGAAATGTTTGTATTTGCTGATGATTAAATTTTTATAATAACTTTATTTTTCAAAATGCACTCAAAGATAGTTTTCAATATTCATCCTTGCAGAACCTCGTGTTCCATATTTTTCTCCCTCATCCTTTTCCCCCTTCCCCCTCCCCTAGACAGCAAGTAATTCAATATAGGTTAAACATGTGCAGTTCTTCTAAACGTAGTTCCACAATTATGGTGCTGCACAAGAAAAATTAGATCAAAAAGGAAAAAAAAAACTGAAAACAAAAAGCAAGCAAACAACAACAACTACAACAAAAGGTGAAAATACTATGTTGTGATTCACATTCAGTTCCCAGAATCCTCTGTCTGCATGTTGATGGCTCTCCATCACAAGTCTGTTGGAATTGGTCCAAATCACCCCATTATTGAAAAAAGCCAAATCTAATACAGTTGATCATCAGATAATCTTCTTAGATAATCAGATAATCTTCTTGTTGCTGTGTCTTGTTGTTTCACCTCTTAGTTCTACTCACTTCACATAGCATCAGTTCCTGTAAGTCTCTCTAGGACCCTCTGAAATCATTCTCCTGATTTTTTCTTATAGAACAATAACATTCCATTACATTAATGGACTTATTTAGCCATTCCCCAACTGATGGGCAGCTTGTGATTAAATTAAGAAAATTAAAAATGAAACCTAATACCTTAGTGAAAGTAGTCTTGCTCCCTTACTTACTATACCACTAGTCCTGCTGTTCCCTGCTCACAAGTGGCACGATTAAATAGCTTTTTTTTCCAAGACATTCTATTCACCAGCCAAAACACTAGTTGCATTCCATTTTCTCTCCTGTCCCTGGGCGTTTGCACACACTGTCCCTATGATTCCAAGAGATTTCCCCAATGTGTCTCCTTCCATTTAATGTTGCATTCTTACTTCAGGCCAGCTAAGCTGCCATGTGCTATAGGAAAATTCCCTATATTCCCCAACTGGAAATTATCTTTCCTCCCTGAGACGTCTCTCAGAACCTTTGCAGCTCTCTTTTTCATTTTTAGCCTCTATGTCTATTTGTGTTCATGCGAGTATCTTGAGAATATAACGGTGTAAATTTTATAGCTCCATTGTCTTACACAATGAGTGCTTAATAAATACTTATTAAATTGTGGACTTGAACCACCATATGAAAAAGAGTACAGAGGAACCTGAGAGTCAGGAGAACTGGAGTTCTGGTTATGCCCTTTAATTCTTTAAATAATCAGTTCAGTGACTTTGGGTTTCTTTGTGCATAAAATTAGGGGATTGGACTAGATTATCCATCCTATACCTTCCAGCTTCCATTTTCTCTGATTCTGTGAATCCGTGCACCTATTTAAATACATCAGTAGTGCAAACAACGTACCAACATGAGTGGAATGTAAAAATTCAGAATAGTAAGTGAAGTGGGCAGCTTTCTAGTCTCAGTAACTACTGAGATCTAATGGACAGAGAATAGCCAAAGCTGTGGGCATTGACAAACCACTTTGAAAAGTCTAAGGAGGCTCTGAGCTGAAATATGATTTAACTTGTTCATTTCTTCATATCAGACAAACTAGAGGGAGCCCAAGGGGAGAGCATCAAAAATGGAGGTGAGGTTTTTTTTAAAAGGCTTTGACTTTAGGAAAGATTAAAAACTTTAATATGCATAGCTTGGGTAAGGAGAAACACGAAAGTAATGTATAAATTATTTAAAGGTGAAAGTAAAACCAGGGTAAGAAAAGAAACGTGTAATCTGATGGTGAATAATGGGACTTAAAAGAGAGAGGCTGAATATCATAAAAGGAAAATTTAGGCTGAACTGGAGGGCAAAAACCCTCACAATGATCATTCTAGGTGAAATAAGTTTCCCCAAGATATCTTATAGGAATAAAATCTTTTGATTTTACAATCCCAGAAAAATGGTACATTTGATAGGTTACCGCTATTTACGAAATAGCTTATAAATTAGAGAACACTGGGCTAGCAGTCTCAAAGTCATAGAAGCATGAAATTTTGACTCTGGGACCTCACAGGCCACTTTTTTCTAAACAAAATCCCCTTTAATGCCCTGACAAATGGCGATCCATGGGATACTTCTCAAAGTAGCATGTGTCTATTTTGGATAGTTCTACTGACTCGGAAGTGTTGATTTTCTCTGAAACATCTACCTACCGCTCTTAACTCTAACCAATTGAAAATATGGGTCATTTATGGAGTGTTTTCTGTATGCTAGAAATCAAAACTACAGCTGCTTTCAAGCTCCCCTCAATCTTCCTATGGGGATATAACATGGACACAGAGAAATAACTTGGGCTCAGAGAGAGCCTAGGCAGTATGGCATCAGGAGAAGTATCATATAAGAGGGAATAGCTGAGCCATACTTGGAAGGAAGCTAGAGACTCTAGGAATCACACTTTTCCAAACATGAGCAACCACCTGTACAAAGGAAGGAGAGATGTCAGGTAACCAAAAGGAGTTTTGAGCTCCCTCTTGTTGGAGGTCTCAAGCAAAGCCCAGATAACCACTTGTAAGGGGTGGTGTAGAAGGGATTCCCTTCTGGATATGGGTTTGACTGTTGCACTTTGTTTCACCTCTCCCATTCTGTGAGGAAAAAAATTCTAGAAGAGGAAAGGGGAACCAGATTAGAACAGACTTTTAAGTGTCATGATGAGAAGTTTGTAAAAGAGAAATGACATACAGGATCAAATCTCTGTTTTAAGGATATCAGTTTGGCAGCTGTGTGGAAGACAGATTAAGTAAAAAGGAAAGAGACAAGAAGCAAGAAGAACAATTAGAAGAGTTTTGCCATGTTCTAAATGAGACAAAAGTTGCTGAATCGTGGTAAAGATTGAGGAAATGGAGAGAAGGTGATAGAAATAAAACATGTCATAGACAGGAAAATTCAAGAGTAGAGTGTGAAAGATGCCTCTTGTGTTGAAGACATGGGTAACTGGAAGAGTTGGAGGAAGAGTATGAGTTCTGTTTCAAATATGTTGAGGTCGAGATGCCTATGCAACTTCAAGTAGAGATACTCAATCAGAAGTTAATGAGGGAGACTAGAATGCTGGAGAGAGAGTCTATCCTTTATAGTTACTACTTCAAGATTTTGGTTAAAAAATATAGATGATCTTATAATTTATGGCTTGAGAACAGAGGCGATGATTATATGTTAGCTGTGTTTCTAAATTACAAAAGGTGAAGAAAGAGCTACTATTTTCCCAATCCTTTTGGAGAGCCCCATTGTTGCCTAACTTAACTGATAGAAGTTGAAAGAGTACAACTTCTACAAGTAGTACTTACAGTTGCAGAGAAAAAAAATTCTAGCTTGTCAGTGATTCAGTTTTCTGAAGTACAAAGTACCGAGAAGAACTCTTCTCTGGATTCCTTGGTTTTAAGTTATATAGCATAGCCTCAGAAAATTAGTTATGGTTCTGCCTTTGGGGTTCTCTGCCCTCCACCCAGCTCTACCATCACATCATGATGTTGGACAAGCATGCTATTTCTTTCTCTTATTCCAGTGGATTTAAAGCTAGACAGGACCTTGGACATTTTCTAGTGCAGTGTTCTCATTCTATAGCTAAAGAAAGATTAGTGATTTACATAAAGTCACACATGTAGACAAGCAGAGGTGAGATTCAAATTCAGTTCCTATGACTATAATACTCTATTTCCTTCCAGTTACTTGGAACAAATCAAAAGTATTGCTCAAGTTTACATTGTTGTTATCTTGACTGCTGAATAATATTCAGAATCCAATAGTAGTCATTCAAGGCCATATAGTCTGGTTTCACTGTACTGTATAATCTCCCACTTTGGTGTCTATAACTCTATTTTGTGTGGTTTAAAAAGTAGTACCTGTAAATAAAATATACAATGAAATTTTTTAAAAAAGTAGTACCTGTGCCAAGTTCGTAGAGATGAAAAGAAAGGTTTTCATCTGAGCCTGTGGAATTCTTTTCCTTTTCTTAAGACAGAAAACCATCTGAAGAAATGATTGACTAATTCTTACTATTAAAGAGGAGAAATATAACTTGAATATTGTTTTTTTTCTTAATTGTACCCATTGAAAGCAAATTTAATTGAAAGCATTTTAAAATATCCTCAGTTCATGGTTAGAGGTACAAAATACAGAGAAGTCTCAATTAACTTAAATGTGTGGGGGAATAGATTATCCAAATTCATTGAATTTTCTTGTTGATGGATTTTTAATCCCAAATTCCTTTTGTTTTCATCCAAAATTTGTTTTTAATAACATCGTTAATATACATCAGAGATTTTCCTGCCTAGAAATAAACTGTGTTGAAAATTCCTAATTTTAGCCTTGAGGATCTTTTAGGCTCCTAGAATTAACATTGTGTAGTATCAAGGTTTCTTGGTTAGATGTACACCTTTAGTTAGGGAAAACACAATGGATTGCACTAAATCTGAAGTGTACCTACAACTGCCCCTGAAAGTCTTGAGTTTCTTTTTCTTTGTTTAATGAAACTTATGATTAACATTTTCCCCCTAAAGCATCATTAGTATATTGGTGATTTAATAAGAGTTCTGGTAAGTTTTGTGTCTGATTAATTAAGATAGTATAGAACTGCTAATTGAGAAACTAAGATATGCTGCTAATCGACTCAGTAAAATCTAAACTGTACCAAAACTTTTTTCCCACCTATCTAGAGAATTAATCCCATGAATTGAGGAATTTTAGTCTATTTAACAGTATGGATTCAAGACTAGTTAGATGTCCACATTCAAAGGAGTATTTATAGTTTGATGTTGAAAACAAGAGGTAACAAATAGGCTATCCCAGGAATATGTACTTGAAATAGTGCTATTTGACGTTTTAGCTGTGATTTAATAGATAGGCGACCTGTTCATTATATACATACATGTGTGTGTATATTTGTGTGTGTGTGTGTATGTGTGTGTGTGTGTGTGTGTGTGTGTGAGAGAGAGAGAGAGACAGAGAGAGAGAGAGACCCCCAAAGCTTGGGTAGCTAGTTAATACACTGAGTTTCTGACATTATTTTCCAGTTTTCCCAACAATTTTGTCAAATAGTGACTTCTTATTCCAGAAGCTGGTCTATCAAATATTAGATTTCTATTCTATAGGCCTTGCTTATTGTGCTGTGTGAAGGTCCAGGATAACTGCTCTGAAGGGCTCAGAATAAGTCCTTGTCAGGATAAGCAAAAGTCCTTGCCCCACATTGTGGGCACCAAACTGTTATGTTCTGTTGTCTCCAGAAACTGCCAGTCGCTCTCTGAGAGATCTGCTGTGTCAACTCACTCTCCGGGCCAGACTCTTCTTCCTCTAGAGAGCCGTCCCAACTCTGACCTAGAATAGACTCACTCCTTTCTCAATGTTGTCTTCTTTTATCCTCCCAGAGAATGGGCATGGGATAACTCAGGGGCTTGTGGGAAAAATACTTCAACCAATGAACTTGCTCCTTTTAAACATGTAAACTCCTCTCCAGAAGTCCAAAGGTGCAAATTCCCCCTAAAGGCCGGAACTAAAGGTGTGAATTCTGAGAATTGTTAAGTACCAACTTAGCACTTAGTAAGAACCTAACATCATTGTGTGTATCTAATCTATTCCACTCAATTATCACTCTATTTCTTAGCCAGTATCAAGTGATTTTGATGACTGCTGCTTTATAATGTAGTTTTAGAATGAATGGCTATTCTAATAAGAACAATTATGTCTATTCAATGTAAAAGCATTTATGGAAGCAATAGTAGGAGGCAATTCATAAATGGGTGAAATGTTTTCCTCCAAAATATCCCTTAAGGCAACAGAGACAAAATTGAGTGAGATGGACCTCTGTCCTGCCCTGAGTGACATCTATTGTGTTTCCTATGTCTTCCTTAGATTTATTATTTGATTATCTTTGATGATCTGCTTTGATCACCAAATGTTTACTATAAGTCTATTATATAAAATATTCTGTGACAACATTCTGAGGATCTTAATGTAAAAGCAAAACATAATTCCTGCCCTCAAAATATTTCTTATATTCTACTTGGTGATACAAGGTGAGCACAATAGAATAAGACACAAGGTAATCTGAAAAGGAAGTTAATAATAGCAACTGGGAGAGATAAAGGAAGATTTATTCATGAAGACTGGTAACAAAGCTGAGGCATTTTGGAACACAAGGATGAGATAAAGAGATAAAAAAGGATTATATTCAAGATATGGCTGAGGGCTTGTGCAAATGCACTTTAGTGGGAAAGGGAATATCACCATCAGGGCTCAGCTAAGAGTTTGTTTTGGCTAGATTGTAGACTTATGAAAGGGAATAGTTTGAAATAAAGTTGGAAATGACAGGTTAGAGTTAGAGTATGTAGGCCTTTAAATGATGGGTTAAGGAGTCTTTATCTTTTCCTAGGGAGTCACTGAAATTTTTTGAGCAGGGATGTGATATGGCCAGACCTATGACTTTTGGAAATTATATTGTCAGCTTCATGCAAAGTAAATGGGGTAGAGAGAGAGAGAGAAGCTAGTTAGTAGCAGTGAGATCAACTAGGGAGCTAGTAGCTAGTAGCTAGTGAGTTTGTGTCAGAGGTAACGGAAGTCTGAATTACAATGGTGGCTATGTCTGGAAGAAATGCGGACATCGAGTAGTCCAAGATGACTCTGAGGTTAAGAAATTGAGTAAATGGAAAATTAAAAGGCCCTCTACAGAAACTGCACATAAGGGTATAGAAAGGAGCCTTAGGAAGCACTCAAAGCTACTAACTACTATTAAATACAACAGATGGACACGCTAACCATCTTGTGACACTTCTTGGTTTGGAGATGAGATGCACAAACTGATATGTACACTGGAGGCAGAGACTGTTTCACTTTTGCAATGGTGTTCTCAATGCTTAGTAGAATGGCCAGCACAAGGCATGGAAAATGGACCATTGGTAGGCAGAGATCTCAGATCAGAAAACTCTACCAATGCAAGTCGGCGCATTTTCTTCAACGTTTAGTCTTTGAAAGTTGCCTTAAGCAGTGGTTCTCAAAATTTTGTTCGGTATCCCTTTATAACAGATCCAACTATTCTGGAGATCAATTTGGAACTATGCTTAAAAAATTATCAAACTATGCATACCCTTTGATCAAGCACTGTTACTACTGGGCTTATATCCCAAAGAGATACTAATGAAGGGAAACGGACCTGTATGTGCCAAAATGTGTGTGGCAGCCCTCTTTGTAGTGGCTAGAAACTGGAAATTGAATGGATGCCCATCAATTGGAGAATGGCTGAGTAAATTGTGGTATATGAATATTACGGAATATTATTGTTCTGTAAGAAATGACCAGCAGGAGGATTGCAGAAAGGCCTGGAGAGACTGACAGGAACTGATGCTGAGGGAAATGAGCAGGACTAGGAGATCATTGTATACTTCAACAACAATACTGTATGAAGATATATTCTGATGCAAGTGGCTCTCTTCAATAATGAGAGGATCCAAATCAGTTCCAATTGATCAGGGATAAACAGAACCAGCTATACCCAGTGAAAGAACACTGGGAAATGAGTGTGGACCACAATATAGCATTTCTACTCTCTGTTATTGCTTGCTTTCATTTTTTATTTTCTTCTCAGGTTATTTTTACCTTCTTTCTAATTCCAATTTTTCTTGTGCAGCAAGATAACTGTGTAAATATGTATACATATATTGTATTTAACATATACTTTAACATCTTAACATGTATTGGACTACCTGCCATCTAGGAGATGGGGTGGAGGGAAGGAAGGGAAAAGTTGGAACAGAAGGTTTTGCAAGGGTCAGTGTTGAAACATTACCCATGCATATGTTTTGTCAATAAAAAGCCATAATAACATAAATATTTAAAAAAAACCTGTTGACAGATTGTGGATTTCTTCAACATACCCTTGATTTTTTTCTCCCAAATTTGAAAAGTCAACCAAGTAATCCAGACACAAAACTGATTCTTTAAACACTCCCTCATTTGCTATTTATTGACATCTTCATAATAAAATCTAATTGATTGTCTCACTACTCCCAAATATTTACACAGTTACATAATTAAAATTCCCTAAAACAGGTAACTACGACCAAAAGATGATCTGTCCTTCCAATTCACAGCCACATAAATTGCATTGTCAGTAGGAAAGACTAGAAGGTCATTTAACAGTCATGTAAGAAAGAAGATGGCAGGCGGGCCTTTTCTCCAGGCCTCTTGAACTCTACACTGCAGCCAAGCACACTTTTCCTGTTACTCACCTGTATTCACACCAGCTTGGTACAGGAGTTCTCCTCATTGCCTCTTGTTTAAATTCTCTTCTTTCCTATGATTTATTTACCAAGATTCTGTTCTTGAATGCTTTGTACCATGATGCTTAGGTTTAGATTTAGATTTAGAACATAGACCAGTTATTCCATTAAGCCTAATTTGATTGCCACCAGGTGAACACAACCTCCCTTGTTCAAATTTGAGGGTTTTGCGCTTGAATCTCTCCTTTGTCACTTGCATATTCTACTCTTGGTTATACTAATTCATGTACAACTCTACTATCTCCTCCATTATACTTTCAAATCCTCGAAGGGGAGGAGGTTGACATTTTCCATCTTTCTATCTCTAACTCCTATTATGGCATCTAATAGAGTTATTCAATTGACTCAGGACAAGAGGAACGATCTCCAAGATGTCTTTCAACTGTGGTATTTTAACTGTTCTTGTCCCAGCTTTATTATTAATTTACCAAATAACCTTGAACAAGTTGTCTAAAATTCATGTGCCTGTTTCCTTATCTGTAAAATGGGACAATTTCTGCTTTATCTTCCTTACAATTTCAAAAACAAAACTTCTAAATAAATCTAAGGTAGGACAATTCTGACCCTTTCTACTGAATAGTAAATAGTGCCAAGTCAAGCTCATGGCCAAAAGACTGAGGGGCTAATTCTGGGTTAAACATAGCCTTAAGAAACAAGACAGACAGACAGACAGACAGACACACACACACACACACACACACACACACACACACACACACACACACACGGTTTTCAGAAAAAAAAAGTCATTCATTCTACTCCTCCCTCTTTGCCCCTCTATAATATAAAACAAAGTAAGTAAAACAAGTGTTAAGCTTCAGGCTCAGTATGTACACATTATTTTTCAGGGAAGGAAAGATGATGAAATGAGCAGAAAGATGACCTCATTAAGAAAATAAATGTTACTGACTGGTTTCTTATGGATAAGACGTGAAGAATTTTGCTTCATATGCTACTCCTCTTCATTGGCTCTCTTATTTGGACAATTGCAGATAATATTAATCAAAGAAAACCTTTAAAAACCTCCATCACTGTATACAAATTTCTTGCTTAAAGCATTTGGACTATGGTTCTGCAAATGACTGCACAAAATTTCTGGCAGGAATTAATGAACTGTTTTCCTTTATAGATATCCTTTTACTATATGATCAATCATTATATACACACATTCACTAATCCATTCTACAAATGTAAAAAATAAAGAAGAAACATTCTGGCACATAAGTTTATGACTTTTTCCCATAATCTTACTACTCCTAAGAAAAGTTAAAACTCCTTTGTTTGACATCCAAGACCCTCCACAATCCTGTGCTCCTATTTTTTTTTACCGCCTTCTCTCATACAATTCCCTCGGAAAGGACGCACTAGTAGAGGGGAAACAGTGCCAGATGTGGAGTCTGAAACACTTGCCATTTTGCATCCTTTCTGACATTTAACTTGTGAGACCATGATCAAGGCTTAAGCTCTGGCCTAAACAGGAAAGTATAAATAAAGTGCTTTGCAAACCTGAAAGTAACATGCAAGCCTCACTTGATATTCCACATATTCTCTACTGCGAACAATTTTCTGTTCCTAGAACACTTTCCCACCATTTTCTTGCTTTTACTCTTTTGGTTCTACATATCTTGAACATCTTTTATGTTCTTGCTTCCCATTTGTTGATCCTCCTACCCATCTTTTAAATTCTGAGTCAAAAACTACTTCTTCCAGGAAGCTATCCTTGATCACACCTTCCTGTAGCTCTTTATTACTGTTTTGTTGCCATTGTCGTGTTTTGCCCTTCATTCTAGAAGAGGGCCTTGACTTCAGGGAGTGGTGCCATGTAGGTAAGTAAATTGGATTGAAATGAGTGAGAACTGTAAAGGGTCACTTGCCTCAGGTTGGGTGGCAAAATATAGATCAGGAAGATTAGAATGGGTCTGGACGAAATGGGATACCTTGGCCTTTCTACGCTAAGGTCTTTAACAGGTCTCAGTTTGACCGAGGTCATGTCCCATTAAAGGCTAGGTAGCAATTGAGGCCTTTTTACCTAGCTCCAAAAAATCTAAATAAATAAATAAATGAATCTGAGAGGGAAGACCCTCAGGGTTTCTGGTCAAAGTTGAGTGCACAGACAGGGCTCAATCTAGGAACCTTCTCATTATTTCCATTTGACTCATTCCACTTTGTTCCCTGCAGGAAATATTAGAAGTTGGTTCATGTCAAGATCTCTATAAAAAAGAGGAAGATTAGCTAAACAAAACACTAAGTGTAGGAAAATTTTTATTCTGCCCTGCAGAAGGTACAAAGAACACATACTTGTGCCTAGTAAATCAAGCCAAATAAAATCCCCTTTCTAGTAGACTTCTGCAATACCCAGGAACCCATAAAGTCCTCAAGACAAAATATTTCCTTGAATACGATAAGGGAAAGAGAATTTCTAAGGCTACTAGGGTCATGTAACTTCTCACTTAAGTAGACATTTAAAAAAATAATTTTTATTTATCTCATTAAATATTTCCCAATTATATGTAAGATTTTTAACAATCATTAAAATAATTTTGGTTCCAAATTAATTCCTTCCTACCTATTCTCCTTCCTCTTTGAAAAGGTAAGAAATTTGATGTGAATTATACATGTTAAACCATGTTAATTTAATCAAAACCATATTAGTCACATTGTGAAAAAAAACACAAACAAAATAAAACAATAAAAATATTTTTAAAAGTATGCTTCATTTTGCATTCAGAGCTCATCACTCCTCTCTCTGAAAGTGGATAGCATCTGCCATCATGGGTCCTTTGTGAGTGTCTGGTGTCACTGTCCTGTTAGAGTAGCTAAGAACTTCTCAGTTCACCATCTTGACAATACTGTTGTTACCGTGTGCAATGGTCTACTCACTTTGCATCAGCTCATATGTGTCTTCCTGAAATAATTTTTGTGGTTATTTCTTATAGCACAATAGCTTTTTTATTACAATCATATAGGTTAATGTACATTAGGTTGGTGTCCTTGGTTCTTGAAGAGAACCAAAATAACAACACTATACTAGAGTTGAGTTGCAGCATGTCTGACTGTGGTTGATGAGACCAATACAAGCTGGGAAAGCTCTGCCACAGTTTGGACAGAAATAGGCCCTATGAACCTTTAAGGTTCTTCTTGAATTCTGTGCATCTCACATTTCTCCTGAAGTTTTCATATATTCTTTCACGTTTTGACTACTGGGTGGGGTCACTACGTGATAGAGTAATCAAGCAGTTAGGTAAGTTAGGCAAGCAGACAACTTTTAGAGCACCTTTTCTTTTGTTATAATAATTTTCTTTCAAAATACATAAAAAGATAGTTTTCCACATCCATCCTTGCAAAACCTTGCTTTCCAAATTTTTCTCTTCTTTCTCCTTCCCTAGACAGCAATCCAATATATGTTAAACACGTGCAATTCTTCTATAATATTTCCACAATTACCATGCTGCACAAGGAAAATCTGACCAAAAAGGAAAAAAAATGAGAAAAAAACAAAGTAAGCAAACAACAAAAAGGTGAAAATCCTCTGCTTTGATCCACATTCAGTCCTCACAGTCTCTCCCTAGATGCAGATGGCTCTTTCCATCACAAGTCTATTGGAATTGGCCTGAATCACCTCACTGTTTAAAAGAATAGGGCACTTTCCTCACACCTGGAAGTGAGCAGTACAACCCTTAAAAGGAGGCTCAGACACCCTGGAGGCTGCCAAATCCCACTGCTGCTTCCAATGAGAAGATGACCCTATAGCCAGAACCTCCTATGCGCAGGGTTGTGACTACAGCTCCCATTACGTCTACACCTGATGCTTCCTCACTTGTCCATCACCACAGGACGTGGAAATACGTAGAACTGGTAAAATGCTATGGGTGATACCTTTTGATTCATGAATAAACTGATTTAAGTGAGGCAGAATTGCACAAAATCATCATCCTTATTCTGTCTTCCAGAGTCATCATTGTCCAGTGGCAGGACAGAGTCAAGATGATTGGTGATGACTCGAGACAGTGGATAACCTCAATGTCTCCAATGTTTAACAAGCTGTGAGCACACCACAATACTTGCTTCACCTGCCTTCGTGACTGTTGGAACAAACTGTTCTCATCCACCCCTTCCACCAGGAGAAGTCTTTATGTGCTTGGGGGAGACACCCTCCTAACTAACTGTAGGGTTTGAGACTCCTTGATTACCCTCAGGGAAGACTAGTATCTCTAGGGTAGTCAAGCCTTTTACAGGGCTGCTTTCCACCCTTGCTTTTTACCTGATGTACATAATTCTCACCTGTGGCTTCAAGAAACTATAGAATGTAAAGCAGTCATACCTTGGTAAACAATCAAATATCAATGTTTAGCCATTCCCTAATTTATGGGCTTCCCCTTGATGTCTAATTTGCCACCAGATACTATAAATATCTCTGTACAAATAGGACCTTTTCCCTTTTTGTTGAGCTCCCTGGAATACAGACCTAATAGTAGTATTGTTGGGTAAAAAGATATGCAGTTTTATAGGCCTTCAAGCATACTTTCAAATTATTCTCTAAAATGAGTGGACTTGCTCATGAGTCCACCAACAGTATATTAATGACACTATTTCATATCCCCTCCAGCATCTGTCATTTTCTTTTTGTGTCATATTAGTCACCCTAATAATAGTAATTAATAATAATCTAATAATAATGATGACAGGTGTGAGATGGTGTCTCAGAATTTTACTTTGCATTTCTCTAATAAGTAGTGATTAAGACCATTTTTTATGTGACTACTGATAGTTTTGATTTCTTCTTCTGAAAACTGCCTATTTATGTTCTCTGATCATTTATCAACTGGGGAATGACTCTTACTTTTATAAATTTAGCTCAGGAGAAATGAAGCCTTTGTTAGAGATACATGTTTTAAAAATATTTTATCAATTTCCTGTTTTCCTTCTAATTCTGGCTCCATTAGATTTGCAATGTGATTTGCATTTAATTTAATCAAAACCATCCATTTTATTTCCCATAATCCTCTCCCTTATTTGCTTATAAACACTTCCCTTATCCATAGATCTGATAGGTACATTTTCCCACAATCCTCTAATTTACCTATAGTATCACCCTATTATCCATTTTGACCTTGTCTCAGTAAGTGGAATGAGATATTGGTCTTTGCCTAGTTTATACCAAACTCTTCCAGTTTCCCCAGCAATTTCAATCAAATGGTGACTTTTTATTACAAAAGCTTGTATAAACAGTAGATTCTTTGATCATTTACTATGTGTGATCAATAACTATGTAGTGTGTACCTAATATATTCCACTGATTGACCACTCTATTTCTTTGCTACCATATAAACATTTCTTTCATGATATTCTTAAACTTTCATTCTGCCACTTGAATTCTGTCACTATTTTTTGAGGTCTATAAAATAATTCTTTGTTAGTTTAATTGGATAATTTACTGAATAAGTAAATTTATCTGTGCATAATCATTATTTTATTATATTGGTTTAGGCTACACATGACCAATTAATATTTCTTCAGTGATTAAGATCTGTTTTTATTTGTGTTGAAAAGTCTTTTGTGATTGTTTTCATATACTGCTTGGGTTTGTCTTGGCAAGTTAACTCCCAAATATTTTATATTGTTGGCAGTTATTTTTAAATATAATTTCTCTTGGAAATATGTAAAAACGTTGATAATTTAAGCAGGTGTATTTTATATCCTATAAATCTGCTTAAGTTAATTTTTTCAACTAATTTTTTATTCATTTTCCAGGATTCTTTAAGTATACCATCATATCATCTACAATCAGTAATAATTATATTTCCTCAATGCCTATTCAAATTTCTTCAATTTGTTTTTCTTCTAACTATAGCAAGCATTTTTAGTACAACATTAAATAATAGTGGTGACAATGGATTTCACTCTTGATCTTATGGGAAAAACTCATAGGTTATCTCCACTACAAGAAATGCTGGCTGAACAGTTTTAGATACATACACAGATAGACAGACAGATATACAGAGAGAGAGAGAGAGAAAGAGAGTTTAACAAGAATGGGTGTTATATTTTGTTTCTTTTGTTTTTATTTTGTTGTATTTGTATTTAGTTATTTCTGTTATTGATTATGTTGATAATTTTCCTTATATTAAACCAGCCCCGTATTCCTGGCATAAATTCCATCTGGTCATAGTACATGGTCAAAGTGATGTATTGCTAGTATTTTATTTAAAAATTTTAAATTAATGTTCATTAAGTAACTTGGCCTATAGTTTCCTTTTTCTGTTTTTTTCCTAAATCTCCTTGGTTGAGGCATCAAGACTTTACTAAAAGGAATTTAGTAGGACTTCTTTACCTATTTTTTCAAATAGTATATATAGTGTTAGGATTAATTATTTCTCTCTCTCTCTCTCTTTCTCATTTATGTATGCATTAAGAGATATAAATTTTCCCTTAATTACTGCTTTGGCTATCCCTCACAAATTCTGGAATGCTGTCTCATTATTGTAATTCTCATTAATTAAATAATTGATTATTTCTATGATTTGTTCTGTGTCCCACTCATTCTTTAGCATTACATTATTTTGTTTCCAGCTAAGTTTTATTCTATGCTTCCATGACCCTTTATTAAATTTAGGGTTTTTTTTGCATTATAGCATGAAAAGAATGAATTTAATATTTATGCTTTTCTACATTTACATATATGGTCAGTTTTTGTAAAGGTGCCATGTGTATCTGAAAAATGTTTACTTCTTTCTATTTCTATTTCCATTCAGTTTTCTCCAGAGGTCTATCATATTTAACTTTTCTAATATTCTATTCAAAGTCTTAACTTTTTTTTTATTTAGGGTTAGATTTATCTAGCTCTGAAATCGGAAAGTTGAAGTTTCCTACTAGTATAATTTCACTGTTTTTTAACTCCTGTTTTTCATCAAATTCTTCCTTTAAGTATTTGGATGCTATGTTATTTGGTATGTATATTTAGTATCAATATAAGTTATTTGTCTATGGCTTCTTTTTTGTTTTAGCAAGATGTACTTAACCATGTTTATTCCTTTTAATTAGGTCTAGTTTTGCTTTTGCTTTGTCTGAGGTGATGATACATAATAAAAGCATAATAGGCTGTGCTCAGCCTCTGAAAGTCCCAGTCTGTGCCCAAAAGTCCCCTCTGGTATACTTTTGAGTACCAAGGATATAGAGTGCCTTCTCTACTTAGATTTATGATACCAGTATTAAATCTAAATTATGTACATGTTTTCATACCCAGCACAATACTTTATACATAATACATAATAATAGCTTTGAAAATGTTTCTTGAATCATTAAAAACAAATAAGGAAAATTGAAGAACATACTAATATTTAGGCCAATTATTTAACTTCTGCTAAGTCCTAATTACTATTTAGTTTTCAGGCAAACAACATTTTTTTTACAGTTTTTAATTAGGGGCAAAGTTTAGGATATAACAGTGAACCCATTAGAAAGTATGGACTTCAAATTCAACCTCTGACACTGTGACCAGGGGCATAATATCTAAGCCTCAATTTCCTCATCTCTAAAACATAGGTAATACTTGGAATGCCTAACTCATGGGGTTGATGTTAGGCTCAAATATATGTTATACAAAGTACTTTGTGAACTTTATATTGCTTTATAAAAGTCAGCTACAATTCTCTTTTGGCTCAGTATCTTATTCATGTTCAGAGATAAGGTGCAAATACCACAAGCTGTCCTAGCACTGCCTAGTACTTTGACAAAATGGGGGAAAGAGGACCTTTCCAACAATATGTTCATTTTTTGAAAGTTTTGCTTGAGGGCCAAATATTTAATCTCATACTTCAGGTTCAGAACAAAGTTCCATGACTTTCTTAATATTCAAAACTTGATTCAACCGATATTAACATTTTTTTAGATGAAAAAAGACCAATCTATAGGATTTACAAACAAGCCAAAAACAAACATTTTTCACCTAATTAAACAATCAAAATTCAAATATGTCAAATATGTCATTATTTCATAACCTTGATTATAGATTTAAAAAAAAACAACCTTGGATGTGAGTAACGATTTTCCATTTCCTTGTCTCCTAATCACTATGAACAGTTTGTGCCCAAATTGTAGAAAAGCCAGTGTAAGTTATCATCATCAACAACAAAAAATCAAGAGTGATTGTTCACATTAAAAAGGGACCAATAACTCTCTTTCTTTCAAGATTTTTTTTATTCTGCCTTTGATAAATGCTAACATGAATATTTCCATAAAAAAGGCAAGCTATAAAAAGAGTATTGTAGGCTACACTATATATGGTCTTGGAATGCTATATACAGAAGAGTAAATGAAGTGAAATTGTGAACTAAAATGTCACACCCAGCAAACAAGCACAAACCTGAATAAAAAAATATTCAATGAATTGCCAGATTTTTAGGATTTTGTTGCAAAAAGATCTGAACTTATGGAAAATTTGACATGCAATATCCAATAGAAAAATAGGGTAAACATCAAAGACTAATTACAAAAGACTCAATAGGGAAAAACTCTACTTTTTATATATGGAAATGAAAACTATGTCTAGGATTGTCATTAGTAATTGAGGGTATTCAGCAGGATGATTTCAGAGAGGCCTGGAGAGACTTACATAAACTGATGCTGAGGGAAATGAGCAGGACCAGGAGACCATTATATATCTCAACAACAATACTATATAAGGATCAATTCTGATGGACGTGGCCCTCTCCCACAATAAGATGAACCAAATCAGTTCCAACAGAGCAGTAATGAGCTGAACCAGCTACACCCAGGGAAAGAACTCTAGGAGATGACTATGAACCACTACAGAATTCCCAATCCCTCTATTTTTGTCCTCCTGCATTTTTTATTTCCTTCACAGGCTAATTGTCAACTATTTCAAAGTCTGATTCTTTTTGTACAGCAAAATAACTGTTTGGACATGTATACATATATTGCATTTAACTTATACTTTAACATATTTAACATGTATTGGTCAACCTGCCATCTTGGGGAAAAGGTGGGGGTAAGGAGGGGAAAAGTTGGAACAAGAGGTGTTGCAATTGTCAATGCTGAAAAATTACCCATGCATATATCTTGTAAATAAAAAGCTATAAAAAAGTAAATGAGGATATTTCACAAGAATTATTGAGGAGAGATAAGCATCGTGTGATTCTAAAAAGCAAAACTATGTAGGAAAAGATAAAAAGATTATTTTATTTATATAAATGAGGAAGAACTGAAACAGAAGAATCAGATGAGGGATGAAGAATGGTGGTTCTGGAAGCCTACTCTCCTTAAGAGTGGCTTAAAGAGGGAAAATACATATGTATCTAGAAGGGCCTAAAAGTCTTCTAAAATCATATAGAAACAAGAGGACAAAGGTAATAAGAAAGAATAAGGAAGAGGTCCTTGAAGGGGGAGTATGTTAAGTAGAAGGCAGAAGTGAAGCAAAGGAGTCAGGAGGCATAGAAAAAAAGAGAAACAAATATAATAAAGATCAAGATAGAATTTATTAGGTTAAAAAAGCATGAATAGTAGTCATAATTTCAAACAAAGTTAAAAAATAAAACAGATTTATCCCAAAGAGAAAAATAGAGAAACCACTCTGTATTCAACCATATTAATCAACATTATTTTAGAATATTTAAAGTAATAGACAGCATAAGGTTGGAATGTTGCTCTGTTGTAAAAAAAAAATCATGACTTGGTAAATTCAGAAAACTATAAAAAGACTTAGACTTATGAAGGAAGAGGTTACCCATCTTCAGAGCAAGAGGACAAACAAGTGTAGTATGGTCTAATACAAATGTATATAAATGTATATGTATATATAAATATATGATTATAGACATATGTGTGTATGCATGTATAAATATAACCATGTTTAACTGTAACCTTTTTAGGAGAGGGAATGAGGAAGAAGGAAGAATAAAGCAAAAGGTCCACAGCAGAGAACAAAAGAAATAGTACAAGGAAGCAAAGAAAAGATGGACAACTCTGAACACAATGTGTAGCATTTATTATATAGGTTTTCTTGAAAAGGAAATTTGTTGTGTTATACTTTGAATATCCTCTCATGTTTTGCTGGGACCATGGCAATGTTTTTCCCTTTTTAATTTAAGTTTTAAATAATATTTTTAAAGTATTGTACATGAATAATGAATCTCTATTACACAGAACTTTTAAAAATATATGATAAATTAAACTCATTAGATTTCCAACTCCTTTGAACTTCTGCTTCCTGAATTCAGAAAAAAGGCTTTAGTGACACTTTTCTCTTCATTTTTGGGCAACATTATAATAGTAAAAATAATAATTTATACAATACTTTAATATATGTAAAGCATTTTATAAATCTTATCAGCTTTTAATCTTCACTTACTTGGGCAGTAGATGATATTTTCATTTCCCTTTACATAGAAGAGGAAACTGAAGCACACAGAAGTCAATTGAGTTGCCTCTTGTACCAATTAGCAGCTCACTACTTCATTACTCTTATACTCTCAAATACCATTTTCAAACTAAAACAAAAAGACTTTACTTATTTAAAAATTGTGATAAGTCAAGGAAAAGCAAATCCATACACTGGCCATGTCTTAAAATGTCTGCCTCATTGTACACCATGAATTCATCTTATCTCCCTCCAGAATTTGGAAGTATGGCTCATCAATAGTCTTCCTGAATCCTAATGCATCACCGGTAAACCCGTCAGCATTCTTAAATCTTTCATAGTTCCTTTTTTTTTTTTTTTTTTTTTTAAACAATGTGGTAATCATTTTATAAATTGTTTCTCTAGCTCTTCTCTTTTCATTCTGCATCAGTTCACGATTCCCTTCAAATTTCTTGAAATATCTTTTTTTGTGTTTTTTAAAATTAATTTATTTATAAAATATTTTTATTTATGTTCTATTACATGTGTATACTATAATGGGTTCAGCCATTCCCCAGTTGTTGGGTATCCCCTCTGTTTTGAGTTTCTTACTTCAACAAAAAGTGCTATTAATGTTTTTGTAAATAAGAAAACAACCAAACTCATCTCTTTTGGGCATAGGCATAAGTTGCATTATTGCTGGGTCACGGGGTATATATGCACAAGATACTGACTTCTGGGTTATAGTTTTAAATTTATTTCCCAAAATGACTAGAACAATTCACAGTTTCACTAAGACTATCAGCTTATGTGCATTCTTTTTGCCTCTCTGACAATTGTCATTTCCTTTTTTGGTCATCTTTGCCAAGTCTTATTGGTATAAAGTGGAAACTCAGAATTATTATTAGTGATTTGGAGCACTTTTACAAATTGTTTCTTGATATCTTCAATTCCTTCCTTGATAATGGTCTATTCATATTCCTTGACCATTTTGTTAATTAGGAATGACATCTATTTGAATTAGTTCCCAGCATATTTTGAATACTTGAATTTTATGAAAACAACTTGCCATAAACAATACTCTTTTCCCCTTCATTGTTCCTCTTCCAGTTTTAATGGAATTGATACTGTTTGTAGAAAAACCTTATATATATATATTCTTTTTTAAATTTTCAGTTCCAAATTCTGCTTCCTTGTGTTTTTCCCTATTAATAAGGCAGAAAATGAAACGTCCATTCTACAGATGAAGTCATGCAAAAATATTTCCGTATTAGCCATGTTCCAAGGGAGAAAAATAAGAAAACTATTTAAAATATGTAACAATCTGTATTCCAAGTCCATCATTTCTTTATCTGCAGGTGGATAATATTTTTCTTTTATGAATCCTTTGAAAGTATGGTAGATCACTGTGTTTATATCAGAGTTCTAAGTCTTTCACAATTAACTATCTTTGTGATATCATTGTTTCTATGCTACATTTTCCTCATGGTTCTGCTCACTTCACTTTGCATCAGTTCATATAAATCTCCCCATGTGTTTTTTCCAAAACTAACCCCTTCATTTCTTAAAATACACAAGCATGCTATCACATTTTTATACGTAACTTATTCAGCTATTCCCCCAATTGATGAGCATCTCCACAGTTTCCAATTCTTTACTACCACAAAAAGAGCTGCTATATTTTTGTATATATGGGTTCTTTTTCTAATTCTTTGATCTTTTTAGGATATAGACCTATTAGTGTTACTTACCCTTTTAGCTATAAATAGGTTCAAACTGATATCCATAATGGGTTTTACCTTGTTCACAATTCTACCAGTAGTGCATTATGTACTTATTTTCCCACATCCCCTCTAGCATTGTCATTTTCCTTTTTTTGTCATGTTAGCTAATCTGATAGGTATGAGGTGGTATACCAGGGTGCTTCCCAAATATTATTAGTGACATAGAGCACTCTCTCAAATTTTTGATGACAGCTTAGATTTCTTCCCTTCATATGAATGCCTACTCATATCCCTTGCATGAGTAATGACTTTTATGCATTTAAATTAATCCCTGCTATGTTTTGGATATTTTACCTTTATCATAATACTTTGTTATAAAGAGCTATTTTCCTTCAATTTGGTGTTTCTCTTCTAATTTTATTGAAACTGATTTTGTCTGTGCAAAACATTTTTAATTTTATATAATCAAGATTGTCTATAATTTCTCCTAAGAACTTCCCTCATTGGGATGAGGGTGTCTTTTTGAGTTTATGGTACAATATGTTGTTAAGGTTCATTTGTTTCCACCTATTGTGTACTTAAAGGGTGTATTTTTCAGCTATTTATAGTATTTTTACAAAAGTTGACTATATAGGTCATACTCATCCTGTGGTCTAATTCTATGTTATTGTTTTGTTTTGTTTTTTATTTTTACATAAGTGAAATAATTTTAAAATACATTTAATTAAAATTTTAAAATATAAATATTAAATGTAAAATGTAAAAACCACTTTTAGCTTCTGTCCTATACAAATAGGCAGTGGGCTGGAAGTGACCTGCAACCTATAGCTTGCTGACTCCTTTCCTATGGCGTGAAGACCATATAAACAATTGCAGACACAGAGACATATTAAACGCATCCTTTACCATAGGTGAACTCAGAGCAGATTTTCAAAAAAAGCTCAGGCTATCAAGAGGCAAAAATGAGAAGGAAGAGTCTTTCAGGCATGGGAATTAGTCGATTCAAAGAGTGAAGAGAAATGGAGGACTGTATGTGAAGAACAGAGAGTAGGCTGGTGTTACTGAACTGTAGAATAAAGGGAAGTAAACTATGAAAAAGCTGAAAAGAGGGGTCAATTTGGCTTTAAATGCCAAGCAGATAACTTTATATATGTTTATGGAGGTAAAAAACAAAAAAACAAAAAACAAAACAAAACAAAACAAAAAAACTACTAGAGTTTCCTTAGTAGGGGAGTTGACCAGGTCATAAAAGCAGTTGAATAAGATCATTTTGGTAGCTTTGTGGAAAATGGATTGTTGTAGTGAGAAACACCAAATCAGAGGTTAGAGCAGTAGTGTAGGTGAGTGGAAATGACAATCTCAACTGAGGTTGAGCTGTGAGTGGAGAGAATAGATTCTGCTGGGTTAAATATATCTTTTCCCAGCTAATACTGGCATCCTTATCCAACTCAACCCTTCTACTCCCTAACTCTCACCATCTCTCTGGAACCCATATTTTACTATCAGTAAGATTTCTTCTATCTTAGATCCTTCCCTTGCATAGCTTTTCCATATTTTTTTTTACTGAAGGAAATCTATTTTTAGATGGAAATCTCATCTCTGGCCCCCTTTTCAAACTTTCACTACTCATTCCCTCAAGCCCTTCAAGATTCTGGGCCTGAAGAATACACAATCTTCTTGTTCCTCACTGTCACTTCTGCACCATGACTCAGAACCCAATCAGTCATTCCATATCAGCCTAATGAGACCCTTATAATCATCTATGAGCTACAAACCTCTAGGTCACACCCCATCCTTTATCAAAGACTTCTGCACCCAACTCCCTCCCATATTTTTCGAGCCTGTCAAAAGTACTATCATTTTTCCAACCTTCCAAATCTGCAATTTGTGCATTCGCCTCTTCACTCCAACACCCCATATATACTATCAGTTATTAAATTGTTTTATTTCTACCTCAATATAATTTTTAAAATGTATTTTTGTTGTTGCTTTTTTTTTTCAATAGAGTTCCATCCCTTTTAATCCCTCTCCCAGAAATCCATCCTACATAACAGATATTTTTTAAAGAAAAAAGGGAGGAAACAAATCAGCAATAGTGATTAAAACATGGAAAAAGTCTGGAAATATGTGCCACTCTCCCTACCCTTTACCCCCTGGCCCAGCCACTTCTGTGAAGGGATGGTATAGAACTGTCTTTTCTCATCCTTCCTTTCAAAGCCAGGGGAAAAGTCATTCTCATTCGTATTTTTGCATCACACAGTCACAATTTCTCTCTATTATTAGTGATTTGGAACGTTCTTTGATATATCTGTTAAGAGTTTATAATTATTTTAAAAATTATTCATAAATCTGAACACCCTCCAAGTGTGAAATGGCTTTCTATTCTCACTCTCTATGCATATACACACATTCACGTGTGTGTTTATATGTGTATGTGTGTGTATGAGACGAGAGAGACAGAGAGAGGGAGACAGAGAGAACGAGAGAGAGAGAGAGACCAAAGCTACTCTATATCTCTTCGAATACACAAACTCTTATCGTAGAAATTTGATATATCTAACCACTTTTTTTATCCTAGGTGCATTAACCTTTGCTTGTGCAGAAACTTCTCAGTTCTATGTAACCCTGCTATTTTATATACTGTAATTGCCTCTATCCTTTATTTAGCTTAAAATATCTCCTAGCTACAGCCAGGAGAGGTATACAATGTACTTCTCTTCAAATTTTTTATGATGTGATATTTAATAGTAAAGACACAAATCTGTTTAGAATGCATTGTAAAATATGTTGTAAAATGTGTATCTAAGACTAATTTATTCCAGGCTGCTTTACAGTTTTCCAATTGGTTTATATCAAACTTCCTAGAAAGTTATTGTTTTCTAGTTTATTAAACACTGAATTGTTGTGTTCTATTACTTCTAGTTTTCCCTTCTCTAGTTTGTATCATTGATTTACCTCTCTAATTTGTAACCAATTACCAAATGTTTCCACAACATTTTTAGTATCTGAATCCTCTCTACTTACACCTATCAGTTTAGTTGAGGATCATATCACTTCTTCCATAAATTTCTATGAAGACCTTCCAATTGATCTCCATGTTTTAAGTCTCTCCCTACCCATCCTCCACACTGCTGCTGAAATGGCTTTTGGTAGGAGCACATCTAGCCCCATCATTCCCCTACTCAATCTATTCCACAAGTTCCTTATCACTTCCAATATAAAACATAAACTCCTCTGCTTAGATTTTAAAAATCTTTCACAACTTGTTCCTGTTCTTTTCAGCCTGGTGGTGTATTACCTCCCCTCCTAAATTCTTAAGAGCCAGCCAAACTGACCTTTTATTATTCACACACCACACTCCAACTCAAACCTCTGCCATTTTCCCCACATTTTTGTTTGTTTGCTTTTTTTCTTTTTTCCCCTCCTCATTTTTCCCCTTTTGGTGTAACTGTTTTTTTTTTCTACCATGATTAATGTGGAAATATTTTTAGAAGAATTGCATATGTTTAATCTATATTAAATTACTTGCTATCTAGGGGAGGGGAAGGTAGAGAGGGAAGGAGAAAGATTTGGAATATAAGGATATTGCAAGAGTAAGTGTTGAAAACTATCTTTCCATGTATTTTGAAAAATAAAAAGCTATTATTATTTTTAAAAACCCTGCCATTGTCCTCGTCTTCCCCAGTGCCTAGAATGAACATCTTCATTTCCACCTTACAGAATCTCTTTATTTCCTTTTTTATTTTTTTGTTTTTCTGAGGCAATTGGGGTCACATAGCTAGAAAGTGTTAAGTGTCTGAAATGAGATTTGAACTCAGGTCCTCCTAACTTCAGGGCTGGTGTTCTATCTACCATGCCACCTAACTGCCCCTCCTCTTTCTTTTTCTTTAAAATGATATTCAAGCAAGATTTTCAATACAAAAATATTTCCTTATCCCCTTCAACTGCTAGTTTCCTTTAAATTTATTTTGCACATTCTTATTTTTTTTATGATCAGCAAGTATTTTCTTTTTTTTTTCTTTTTTCTTTTTTATTAATTTTGTAATTATAATTTTTGACAGTATATATGCATGAGTAATTTTTTATAACATTATCCTTTGTATTCATTTTTCCAAATTTTCTCCTCCCTCCCCTAGATGACAGGCAATCCCATACATTTTACATGTGTTACAGTATAACCTGGATATAATATATGTGTTGCACATTCTTATAAATGGACATATTATTTACTTCACAAAATATTAGCTAGGTAAGAGTAGGGATTATTTCATTCTTTGTGTTTATATTCCCAGCAAGTAGTCAGTGCTTGGCATAGAGCAGCCATTTAAAAATGCTTGAGGAGTGATTTCCTTTCTTTTCCTCATGGCATCATTACACTAGCTTAGTTTCTGATCAGTTCTGCCTCCCAAAACTAAGACTCCCAATTATCTTACCTTTATCTGTAATCCTTTCTTCTAAACTGGCAAAATAAAAACCCTAAAGAATATGTTAAAATATGTCACTCTCCTGCTCAAAAATGTTCACTGGATCCCTATTGCCTAGGATGAAATATATAATTCCTTATCCCGGAAGTTGATGCCCTCCATGGCTTAACTTTATCTTATCTTTCTGTCCTTATTTTAGACAATTTGGAAGTAATCGACTTCCCAAGCAAATTGGGCAATTAGTTGATCCCCAAATATACCCAGTCCATGTTATGCCTCGATGAATTCACATAAGCTCTTTTTTAATGCTTCCTAATGTTCACCTTCCCAATCTCATCAGGAGAAGGTGTTCTCTCTCTTTAGATTTGCCTTGAATACTTTTTCTCATCTCCCTTCCCTCCCTGACCTGATACCTTAAGTAGTCGACTTGTCTTTCCCAGTAGTCTGGAAGCTGAAGGACAACTAGTGCTAGATGTGGGGTTTTATCTTCTGAATTCCAAGCACAGTGCTTTGTGCACATGAGCTGGTTTACACGTTTGTCGCAATGAATTCTTTGTATATTCTAAATCTGCTGGAAGAAATTAAGTGAACAGTAATGTTTCCCAGTATAACTATCCTACATTGTTCGGTTTTATTATTTTAGCTGCAAACAAATAAGGCACTTAATTTCTAATGAACATGGACGGTTTATGAGACTGTAGAGGAGAGAGTTGTACCTTCTACCTTTTTCTTTTATCAACATTAAACAAACGGTATGTTTTTTTTTTTTAAACTATAATTTACCGCAACTATGAGTTGCTTCTTCTGTTGTTAGTGCTTCTTTGACTATCTCCGCTTGGGCAGCAGGAATTGAGGTCACAAGGAATGGCCACACAGCTCAATGAGCTGACTTGCAAACAAACTGCACTTGGGGAAGTTAAAGGTTCTTAGAAAGGAAAAGAGGAAGTAAATGACTATCCCAGAGAGGCAGAAGAGTGAACTGGGATGGAGTAGATGCTGAAGTTGGAGCCAAGGGACGCCAGTTCAAATCCCACCTCAGATACTTCAGTTGAGGGATTGTGAACAAGCCAGTTTTTTTTCTTTTATGTTCCACAGCCTGCTTTCCTAATCTGTTAAAAAAAGGAGACAACAATCCTTGTGCTCAGAGTTGAGAGCAAAGCATTTTGTAAACCTCAAAGAGTTAGAGAAATGTGAGCTGCTACTTAAAAAAGGTAAAAGGGCCAAGGAAGCATTGATTTCCTGAACACGAGTACATTTATTTAACCAAATAAAAACTTTCAACTAAAAAAAAATGTATCATGCATGTAATTTGTTTGGTGGTTTGAAACCGAACAATGCATTTATGTGTTGTCTCAAAACAATATTGATGATGAGAACATATTTCTGGGGCACAAATTAATAAAAAAAAAAAAGACAGAATTCATTTCCAAATGAATTATTATGAATGCAGCAGATAGTAAATTTTTGTCCTGAGGATTCCATCTACATTCTTCCCTCCCTTTCCCCGCCCCCACACCCTCTATAAAAATGGCTTTAAGAAGTCTCCCGTCTCTTTTATTTAATAAGGCAGCTAGGCTGCTTGCCATCCTGGGCTAACAGCCAGGAAAAGATTATGGCAAAAATAATCACCTTTGTAACATTAAGGAAAATATGAAACTGGCACGTGATGCAAGGTTTTATTTCCCTTCCTTTAAATAGAAGATTCTACATTTTTTTTGCGTTTTATTAAAAAATAAAAACAGGTTTTCTGCTAGATGCACCTGGAAAAAAATGAGTTGTTTTCCTTCCAACAAACAGCTAGAGGATTCCGAGAGATTTGCTGTTAAAACAGGGCAAGGCACTCTAAGACTTAAAAAGAGAATTTTGTCCTGATGAAAGATGCTAGTTTGACAGCCAAGGAAAATGAAGGAAATATTCTTTATTCCCAAGGCACCTCATCTCTAAGCAAGGAACCACATCTTATGACTAAGAGGGTCGTACCTTATTGTTTAATATTTATTGAACAAATGCACAACATGCTAGATGATGAAAAAGTTTAACAGACAGAGCCCATGTCCTCTATGAGCTAATAATTTCCAGATCAAACCATTCTAGGGAACATAGTTCCTGAAAGTGATGACTTCTACATTTTAACAAACTCATTATAATGGAAAGGTGGCAGTGGGCAAGAAATTTTAAAAATAATGCCGAGGGTCTTGAGCAGGTCATTTTTCTTCCTTCCCATGAGACCACTCTCTTTTTACTTCTCTTACACCAATTTAAAAATTGATTTTAAAAATCAAACCACAGCTGTTTGGCTAGTTACTTGATTTCCTGGAATGTATACTTCACATCAAATGTAGGCTATCCTCCCTTCCCCAACCTCTAAACCACCGTTCTGCACCTAAAGCTCGTGAATTTTGTCTTGGGAAAAATCTGGTAACTACTTCTATATAACTAGTTTCCTTTGTAAATCATATACATTTACAAATGTTATTCTTAGAAGGAATTTTACGGTTCCCCCAAACTCTTTGCCCCAAGACCCTAGAATACACAATAAAGGTGAAGAAGTTCTGCCTGAAAGGGTTACTTCCTCTTCTGTACCTACTTCCTAGCAGATTCCATAACCCAGGCCAGGGAAAAAGCACAAGACTTGACATTAACACTAACTCTCAGACCTCCCCACCCTTTCGTTGACTGAGTTGGCCATGCCTTCAACAAATATTCATTCAGAGATCACTACATCCTCGTGGACAAAACAAAGTTGGCAAAACATTTTAACAAAAAGATTTCTGGTCTAACTACTGCTAGCCCATGTCCTATTTTTTATATTGCTAATACCATGATCAGATGGTTTATTCTACGGGGAGTACACTTGTAATCCAATAAATACCAAACAGTTTGTAGTTTGATGCTAACATGAGGCAAGGGTATTTTTCATGATGCTAACTTCTGAATCAGCTGCATTAACCAATAATGTTTTGTTTCCTCCAAAATATATGTTGGTCTCAGCTGAATATTTCTTTCACAGAGCAGCAGTCTGTCACATGGCTCACTTCTCATTATCATTTCAAATGCACCTTTTACTGCTTGGAGATACCTCTCTATTGCCCCAGGGCTCTGCCACTGGTATACAAGATGCTAAAAAGTTGAGTTGCCATGCATAATATACAAAGTAAGTTATTAGTATGAATTTTTAACACTGTTTTGTTTCATAGCATTCCTATAACCCCTTGAGAGCCAAGGAATGGGGAAGGCCTTATTTATTTATGTTTTCTTTAATGTAACTTTTGCTATTGCTTCTGGGGGCACACATGTAATAAAAAAAATAAACAAAATTAGCCAAAAAACACCTTTATACCTCTTAGGGAAATAGTAAAATCAAAGAAAGCCTAGTAAAGACTTACCAGAGGCAAAGATGGAGAAGCTCTATTTTACAGATCTATTACCTGGTTTGTGTATACAGAAATAATTTTTTTTCAGATTATACTGGCTTCTTAAATATGTGAATGAATGACCACTCTGAGATATAACAGTAAAAAAAAAAGATGAAATATGGGTTAAGGAGTTCTCCTTTAACACCAAAGCATGATAAACTACTTAGGGAAACTTAGAACAAGTGAATGGGTAAATACCTAAAAGAAAATGAGAGAGGGTCATTATGTCTGAGATCATCTGAATATTATGTACCAGAAAGGATAGGTATAAAAAGAAATACAAGTGTTTTTTCGCTCCAGTCAAAACTGTGACTTCAATGATATAAGCAATTCCTGGATGGGGAACCCCTCTCTTAATCCCACAGGCCATCACTTTCTCTACAATTTACAAGTTGCACCCAATGAAAATATATTTAACTTTAGAAAGGACTTATATCAATTTATGAATCCATAGTGGCTTTTATCAAGGGAGACCTCTGTATGTCTGAGGATATTCCCAGTCTTGGAGGACTCTATTATGAACACCTGCCAACACAATCATTCTGCTAAGAGTGAAATATTTCATTAAATTTTGCCATTTTTAATGACAATTTTATATGTCAGAATAGGGGCTTTTTGATATATTACCTTTATTTCTAATTTGTTTGCTTCTATAGTGAGTGCTGAAGTTACTCTTTTAATATATATGAACTTTTATTCTTCCACTGAAAATGTTACTATATTTTTTATAATCTTTTACCCAAAGATTGCATGGATAAAAGATTATAGAAAGCTTACTAACTTTCCCACAAAATTCCAACTTGTTTTACAGACTGACTTCCAGATCCACCAACATTTTATTAAGCTAATGCTTGAATAATTGAACTCTTCACAATTATTGAATCATACATTAGTACCATGTTTGTGCTTTGTTTTCCAAACTCTTTGCTTATTTTTTCCTTATGCCCAAATAAAGTAATTCATTTCCAAGATAGAATTTTAAAAATTCATTTTTAAGCCTTTCAATTTCAAATTCTCTTACCTCCTTTCTCATTGAGAAGGCAAGCAAGATGATATCCATTATACATAAGAAGTCAGGCTAAACATATAAGCCATGTTGCACAAAAAAATTAAGAAAAATTAAGGAGAAGAATATGCTTCAAATTATAGTCCAATATTTCTTTCTTTGGAGGTGGACAAGATTTTTCTATTAAGAGTCCTCTGAAATTATCAGCAATAATTGTACTGATCAGGTAAGTCTTTTACAGTTGATCATCATCACCATATTGCTGTTATTTTTTATAATATTCTCCTCACTTCAACTTGCATTACCACCTATAAGTCCTCCCAGTTTTTTTTTTCTGAAATCATTTCTTTGTCATTTCTTACAGTACAACATTATTCTGTTATAATCATATACCACAGTTTGTTCAACTATATACCAAATTGATTGGAATTCCCTTATTTTCAGTTTTTTTGTCAGAAAAAAAACTGATTTAAATGTTAGCTACATATAAATCATTTTTCTTTTCTTTGACCTCTTTGGAATACAGAACTAGTAGTGATATTGCTCAGTCAAAGGTTTTTATAATTTTATATAAAAATATACAGTTTTATAGTCCTTTGGGCTTAATATCAAACTTTTATCCCTGGTAGTTGGACCAATTCATGTCTACCAAGAGTGCACTAGTGTCTATTTTTCAGCATACCCTCATAGGATTTATCATTTTCCTTTTCTGTCAGTCTGATAGTTTGTACCAGAGACGTTTTAATTTTCACTTCTCTATTATTGATTTTGAGCATTTTTTTCACATGACTAGCTATTCAGAAAAAGCTATATATATATATATATATATATATATATATATATATATATATATATATATATATATATATATATATATATATATATATATATATATATATATAACATTTATAAGTTGGGGAATGGCTCTTAACATTGATAAATTTGGTTCAGTTTTCTATATACTTAAGAAATGGGGGGACAGCACATGAAGCCAAGATGGCAGAAAGCAGACATGACTTTCTGTGAGCTCCTTAGAGTTTCTCTCAAACCAACAGCAGATTAAGCCTCTAACCTGGTTTTGGAATCAAAGAATCCACAAATATTTGGAATACAACACATTCCCAGAAGAAGATACCTTGGAAGAATTTCAGAATAGGTCTGTTTTCAAATGGGTAGGGGGGGCATTTTGCCAGGCCCAGACAGCAGCACAGGGAGATGGGGCAAGGAGCTGGGGTGGGGAGTCAGAGCGTTGAAGCTTCCATGCACCTGAGAATCTTCTGTGAGCCTCATAGGCTACTCTGTCCTAGTAGCAAGTGGGTACTTTGGCAGATTTGCTACAAAAGGCAAAATGCTACAAAAAAGAGTCTTGGCCTAGATTACCCAGCACAGGAAGTTAATCTGCAGAACTTCCCCAGGGCAAACTAAAGTGGCTGTTGCTCCTTTGCATTTAGCAGCCTTAAAAAAACGTGATAAACCAAAAACCAAAAAGAACTCTCACCATAGACAGCTTTTAGGGAGAGAGAGAACAGACCTCAAATCCTGAGGTTCCTAAAGGCAAATCGACTTCAGATGAAGCCCCAAAGAGAGACATGAGGTGGTCCCCATTTCACAAGACATTCTTGGAAGATTGCATAAAGAATCTTAAAAGAGAGAAGAAAAATGGGGAAAGGAAATGGGATCATTGCAAGAAGGAATGGAAAAAGCATATAATGCCTACAAAATAGATATGAAAAAGATACCAACTCATTGAAAAAAATTGTGAAATGGAAAAAATGCAATAAACAAAAAAATTAAATTGGCCAAATACAAAAGGAGCTTTAAAAAGGTGACTGAAGAAAATAATACAATAAAAATAAGAATCAAACAAATGGAAGTAAATGACTCAATAAAACTTCAAGAATCAGTCAAACAAAAACAAAAAAGTGTCAAAATAGAAGAAAATATGAAATACTTCCTAGGAAAAACAACTGACCTGGAAAATAGATCTAGGAGAGACAATTTAAGGATGATTGAACTTCCTGAAAGCCATGATGAAAAAAAGAACCTAGACATTATCTCACAGGAAATCATTAAGGAAAACTGCCTGGATATTTTATAATCAGAATGTAATTCACTGATCACCTCCTGAAAGAGACTCTAAAATTAAATCTCCAAAGAATATCCTGGCTAAATTTCAGAACTAGTGCACCAAGGAAAAGATATTGCAAGCAGTCAGAAAGAAACAATTTAAATACCAAGAAGCCACAATTGGGCTTACCCAGGATTTAGCAGGACTGAAGGGCCTGGAATTTGGTATTCCAAAAGGCAAAGGACTTGGATTACAGCAAGAATAAGCTATCCAGCTAATATGAGCATAATCTTTCAGAGAAGAAGATGGATCTTCAATGATATAGATGAATTTCACTTATTTTTAATGAAAAGACAGAAACTTAACAAAAATACTTGCTCTCCAAACACAAAAGTCAAAAGAAACATTAAAAGGAAAACTCTTGAGAACTATATTTCTGTTATGGATATCCTTAAATAATGCAGGTATAATTTGATATTATTATGATAATCAAAAAGAAACTAGAGGTGGAAAGGGGCTCAGTGGAAAAACAGGAAAAAGGAGGTAAAATAATGGAAATCTCACATCTCACAAAGAGGCAAAGAAAACCTATTATAATTGAGGGAAAGAAGTGAGGGGGATGAGCATTGTGTGAATCTTACTCTCGTCAGATATGGCTCTAAGAGAGAAAATCAGACATATTTGATTTCACAGAAAAACTTATCTCACCTTATAGGGAAGTAGACAGGGAAACACTAATAGAAGGGAAAACAGAAGTATTAAGAGAAAGGTGTAAAAAGTGGGGAGAACTATTTGAGGGAGGGGGTTACCAAAAGCAAAATACTGGGGAGGAAGGAAGGGGAAAAGGAAAGTGAAAAGCATAATTTAGGGTAAATAAGATGGCAGGAAATACAGAATTAGTTATTTCAACTGTGAATGTGAATGGGATGAACTCTCCCATAAAACAGAAACAGATAGCAGACTGGATTAAAAGCCAGAATCCTGCAATATGTTATTTACCAAGAAAGACATTTAAAGCATAGTGATTCATACAGAGTGGAGGACTGGAGCAGAATCTATTATGCTTCAGGTGAAGCAATCCTGATCTCACATCAAATAAAAGCAGAGATAGATCTAATTAAAAGAGATAAGGAAGGAAACTATATTTTACTAAAGGGTACCATAGATAACGAAGCAATATCAATACTAAACACATATGTATCAAGTAGCATAGCATCCAAATTCCTAGAGGAGAAGTTAAGAGATATGCAAGAAGAAATAGCAAAACTATACTAGTGGGGGGATCTCAACCTTGCTCTCTCAGAACTAGATAAAGAACTAGATAAATTGAACCACAAAATAAATAAGAAAGAAGTTAAGGAAGTAAATAAAATGTTAGAAAAGTTAGGTATGAGAGATCTTTGGAGAAAACTGAATGGAGATAGAAAGGAGTTTACTTTTTTTCCCAGCGGTACATGGAACCTATTCAAAAATTGACCATATATTAGGGCATAAAAACCTCAAAATCAAATACAGAAAGGCAGAAATAGTAAATGCATTTTTTCAGATCATGATGCAATAAAAATCACATGCAATATAAGGCCAGGAGAAAATAGACCAAAAATTAATTGGACATTACATAATCTAATCCTAAAGAATGAAGGAGT
Source organism: Sminthopsis crassicaudata (assembly GCF_048593235.1). NCBI lineage: Eukaryota > Metazoa > Chordata > Mammalia > Dasyuromorphia > Dasyuridae > Sminthopsis > Sminthopsis crassicaudata. The sequence continues at coordinate 55,451,907 of NC_133623.1, read as the reverse complement.
AAAATAAAATCAGAGACACAATCAACATCATCCAAGAGAATGACAATAATGAGACAACATACCAAAATTTGTGGGATGCAGCCAAAGTGGTTATAAGGGGAAATCTTATATCTCTAGATGGTTACTTTCATAAAATAGAGAAAGAGAAGATTAATGAATTGGGCTTATGACTAAAAAAGCTAGAAAAAGAACAAATCAAAAACGCTCAATTAAATATCAAATTTGAAATTCTGAAAATAAAAAGGGCGATTAATAAAAATGAAAATAAGAAAACTATTGAATTAATAAATAAAACTAAGAGTTGGTTTTATATTAAAAAAAACAATAAAATAGATAAACCTTTAGTTAATTTGATTAGAAAAGCGAAAGAAGAAAATCAAATTGTTAATCTCAAAAATCAAAAGAGATAATTTTCCACCAATGAAGAGGAAATTAGAGCAAAAATTAGGAGTTATTTTGCCCAACTATATGCCAATAAATTTGATAATCTAATTGAAATGGGGGAATATCTATAAAAATCGATTGCCCAGATTAACAGAAGAAGAAATAAATTACTTAAATAGTCCTATTTTAGAAAAAGAAACAGCTAGCACTACTGTCTATCTACCCAGGTTACTTATACCTTCGGAAGCTAATAATTAATGTGCAACAAGAAAATGGTATTTACACACATATATTGTATCTAGGTTATATTGTAACACATATAAAATGTATGGGATTACCTGTCATGGGGGGAGGGAGTGGAGGGAGGGAGGGGATAATTTGGAAAAATGAATAAAAAAAAAAATCTCCAAAAAAAAAAAAAAGAAAAGAAAGAAAAAGAAACAGCATAAGCTATCAACTCCCTAAGAAAAAATCTCCAGGGGCAGATGGATTTACATGTGAATTCTATCAAACATTCAAAGAATAATTAATTCTAATGCTATATAAAATATTTGAAAAAAACAGGGAAAGGAGTCCTACCAAATTCCTTTTATGACACAGATTTGGTGCTGATAGCTAAACCAGATAGGGTGAAAACAGAGAAAGAAAATTACATACCAATTTCCCTAATGAATATTGATGTAAAAATCTTAAACAAAATATTACCAACGAGATTACAGAAAGTCATTCCCTGGATAATATATTTATATATTATACAGTATTATACAGTATGATCAAGTAGGCTTTATACCAGGAATACAGGGCTGGTTCAATATTAGGAAAACTATTAGCATTATCAATTATATCAATAACCAAACTAACAGAAATCATATGATTATCTCAATAGATGCAGAAAAAGCATTTGATAAAATCTAACACCTATTCCTATTAAAAACATTAGGGGGGTATAGGAATAAATGGACTTTTCCTTTAAATGATAAATAGTATCTATTTAAAACCATCAGCAAGCATAATATGTAATGGGGACAAACTAAAACTATTTCCAGTAAGATCAGGAGTGAAAAAAGGCTGCCCACTGTCACCATTACTATTGAATATTGTATTAGGAATGCTAGCATTAGCAATAAGAGAAGAAAAAGAAATTAAAGGAATTAGAGAAGGTCATGAGGAAACCAGATTATCACTCTTTGCAGATGTTATGATGGCATATTTAGAGAACTCTAGAGAATCAATTTAAAAACTACTAGAAACAATTCACAAACTTAGCAAAGTTGTAGGATATAAAATAAATCCACATAAATCCTCAGCATTTTTATATATTACCAACAAAGTCCAGCAGCAAGAAATACAAAAAGAAATTTTATTCAAAATATCTGTGATAGTATAAAATATTTGGGTATCTATCTGCCAGGAAAAGTCAGGAAATATATGAACACAACCATAAAACATTTTCCACACCAATAAAATGAGATCTAATCATTTGTAAAAATATCAAGTGCTCATGGGTAGGCCGAACAAATATAATAAAAATGAGAATATTACCTAAATTAAACTACATATTTAGTGCCATACCAATCAAATTCCCAAGAAATTATTTTACAGATCTAGAAAAAAATAATAACAAAGTTTATCTGGAAGAACAAAAGGTCAAGAATCTCAAGGAATTAATGAAAAAAATGCTAATAAAATTGGCTTAGCTATGCCAGATCTAAAACTATATTATAAAGAAGTGGTCATCAAAACCATTTGATACTGACTAAGAAACAGAATAGTCGATCGGTGGAAGAAGTTAAGTTCACAGGACAAAATAGTCAATGATTATAGTAATCTAGTGTATGACAAACCCAAAGACCCCAGCTTTGGGGATAAAAGCTCACTATTTGACAAAAACTCCTGGGAACATTGAAAAATAGTATGAAAGAAATTAGGGTTTGACCCACACCTAACATCACATACCAAGATAAGATCTAAATGGGTTCATGATTTAGATATAAAGAGTGATATTATAAGCAAATCAGAATAACATAGGATAGTTTACCACTCAGATCTGTGGAGAAGGAAGCATTTTGTGACCAAAGAAGAACTGGAACTCATAACTGAACACCAGATAGGTAATGTGGATTATATTAAGTAAAAAAGTTTTTGTAGAAACAAAACTAATGTATAAGATCAGAATAGAAGCAATTAATTGGGAAATCATTTTTACATGTAAGTGTTCTAATAAAGGCCTCATTTCTAAAATATATAGAGAACTGACTCAAATTTAGAAGAATCCAAGCCATTCTCCAATTGATAAATGAACAAAGGATATGAACAGACAGTTTTCATATGAAGAAATTAAAACTATTTCTAATCATATGAGAAGGTGCTCTAAATCACTATTGATCAGAGAAGGGCACATTAAGACAACTCTGAGATACTACTATACACCTCTCAGATTGGCTAAGATTGGAAAAGATAATGACGAATGTCTGAGGGGATTTGGGAAAACAGACACTACTATAATGTTGGTGTAAGTGTGAATGGATCCAGCCATTCTGGAGAGCAATTTGGAACTATGCTCAAAGAGTTATCAAACTGTGCATATCCTTTGAACCAGCAGTGTTTCTATTGGGCCTGTATCCCAAAGAAATCTTAAAGGAAGGAAAGGGATCCACATGTGATAAAATGTTTGCTGCAGCCCTTTTCGAGGTGGCAAGAAACTGGAAACTGAGTGGATGCCCATCATTGGAGAATGACTGAATAAATTATGGTATATGAATGTTATGGAATATTGTTGTTCTATAAGAAATGATCAGGAAGATGATTTTAGAGAGGCCTGGAGAGACTTTTAGGAACTGATGCTAAGTGAAATGAGTAGAATTAGATCATTGTACATGGCAACAAGTTTATAAAATGATCAATTGTGATAGATGTGGCTCTTTCCAACAAGGAGATGACTGATGCTAGTTCCAATGATCTTGTGACAAAAAGAGTTATCTACAGCCAGAGAGATGACTGTGGGAACTGTGGATCACAATATAACATTCTCACTCTTTTTGTTGTTGCTCACTTGCATTTTTTTCTTACTCATTTACTTTCTTTTTTTTTCAATCTGATTTTTCTTGTGCAGGAAGAGAATTATACAAATATGTTTATACATATTGGATTTAACATATATTTTAACATGTATAACATATATTGGATTGTTTGTCATCTAGGGGAGGGGGTGGGGGGAGGAGGAGAAAATCTGAAAAACAGGCTATGTAAGAATCAATGTTGTCAAATTATCCATACATATGTTTTGAAAAGAAAAAAGCTTTAAAAAGAAAAAAATAATAAAGAAATGGAGCTTTTATAAGAAAAAAAAAACTTGCCATACAATTTCCCCTAGTTTCCTACTTTCCTTTTAATTTTGGCCACACAGGTTTTGTTTGTATAAAAATTTTAAATTTCATTTAATGAAATTATCCATTTTTCATCCTGGGATCTTCTTTCTATCTCTATTTTGGTTATAAACTCTTTCCTTATCTATAGATCTGATAGATATTTTTTCTATGCTTTCCTAATTTGCTTATATCATCACACTTATCATGTACCTAAATCATGTACCACTTTTGACCTTACCCTGGTACATTATAAGAGATTTTAAAAAGACATACATAAAATTGAAGGTGGAGTAAACAACTGAGGACAGATTCTAGAGAATAGAATGTACTTACAAAACCTGTGTCTTGGCCTTTGCCTTGCTAAAAAATAATAGAAACAGGATTTGTGGGTTGTTTTGTTGTTTTTTTTTTTCTGCTTTGTTAAAAGCAAAAAATAAAAATAAAAAATAAGGGAAGGGGGGCAGTGTTTAGGAAATATATTTATAGTGTCACAGGACCTTATCTTATTTACAGCAATAACAATGCCAAAGAATCACAGTATTACCAAGTTGGAAGGAATGTCAAAAAACAACTGGTCCAAACTCTATCCAATGCAGTATGTAATGTTCTGGCTAGCTCTCTGGAGCTCCGAATGAGCCTTGGTTTCAGCAGAATAATCACCACAAGAATACTGAGGAATAAAGTCCAAAGTCTTCATTGTCTTCTTCATAGTCTGTCTCCTTCGCCTGGGACCGGTCTGGATTTCTGGAGGATCCTGGGACCAGCCTTGATCTCAATGAAGAAATGCAGAAGGCAGGAAAGCCACCAGGATGGTGGGAAATAGAATGTGTCTCTTCCAGTCATTGTTGGCTCTTATATACCTTACTGTAATTGTACCATTACAGCATAACGATTCTGTGTGAACTTAGAGAACCATTACATCAATCACCATGCTAAGTACTAAGTATATATGTATATATGTGAATTAGAGAACTATCCTCTCATCAATTCCACTGAGTTAACACCTTGTTTCAAGTATACTTCTCCAGAGTTCTCGCTCTCTACAGTAGTGTGATATATTTTCATGTTGCATAATAATTTACAAAGCTCTTTCAAACATTTTGTTATATACCTTGGTTCATGTGTTACTATGACCAAAAAAAATCATCAAATGGCCAACAACCTGGTGTTGAATCTTTCCAGCTTTGGTTATTTTGGTTCTCAGAAAGCAGGCCTTATCTGTTCTCTTTCATCCTGAAAGAGGAAGACTTATGCTTTTTTGGTTTAGCCTTCAAGAAGGCTATGAGAAGGCATGAGCATAAGACTTGGTGAAACAAATATAAAATGGCTCTTGGTCCTAAGTAGCCCCTGCTCTGTTTCTACAATTACTGTGGCATAAAAGGGAGCAGGTGGTACTAAGAATCAAAGGTTTTAGACTACTGGCTTTCATCTAAGTATTGGTAGTCTTCATCTGAGATTCTTTGTCCAGAGTTGAGAAACTTCTAAAGGAACAGAATCACATATGTTCTAATAGCTCTGTCCATGAAGAAAACTAATGGATAAAAATAAGTTGCAAAATTTAGCACAATCTGTTTTATTAAATTCAAAGGCGAAAAAGAAATAATTAGTGCATGGGACAATTGATCATCACATGTAGAGCTCATGAAATATTTGCAAAATAATTACAGAGATCACTGCTGCCTAGTGGCCAATAATAATTGCAGGAAATGAGGAGGAAAAAGAATAAAATAAAAGTGGCGAGACCCTCCAAATTACATATACTTTAATAATTAAGGAATTCAGTACAGAGGTGAGAAGGAAGGATGATGGGGAAAAACATGCTGGAAAAAATGGCTCAAAAGTAAGAAATGAGAGTCTAAATATATATATATATATATATATATATATATATATATATATATATATATATACTACACAGCATCTTCACACCAATTTTTAATAAATATTATGTTTGCTTATAATCGAGAGGGGCTGGGCACTGTTTGTTTTTGTCAGGCAACTGGGTGATATACCACTAGGTGAGTCTAAAGCCAAGAAGATCTCAATTCAAATGTAGGCTTAGATACTTACTAGCAGCAATAGCAGACAAGTCAACCCCTGTTTGCTTCAGTTTCTCATCTGTAAAATGGGGACACACTGGAAAAGGAAATGACAAACCACTCCAATATTTTTCCCAAGAAAACTCGATGGACATAGTCCATGTGGTTTGGAGAATCAGACAAGACCAAATACCACCACCACCACACTTACTTAACATAAATATTTTGGTTTTGAGCAGTCAAGAGGATATGGATATGAAGAAAACTGCAAATAAAAACACAAAAATGAAACTATACTCAAAATCAGAAAATTACTAGTTACCAATGTAGAAGTTATTCCTTTATCAGCTGTCTGTGTTAGACCACTGACTCATTAAAGCATATAATGAAACCAATCCCAAATTAGAATAAAAGTAAAAATATAAAAGGTCATGCAATAAACAAGCTGTTAAGACAGGAAAAATGGAAAATGGGCAGTCATTAACATTTTCTAAATCAAAAATCATCGTTTTCAAAAAAAGTTCAACCTATACAAACCTAACATAACCAAGAAGAAACTACCTTAATCAACAAATCCTTGATCCATTTGCTAATATATATACATATATATTTATACACACACACACACACATACACACACATATACACATATAGCAACTAAGGGAAACAGAGGTTAAAAATACAAACTTACGTATAAAAGCTTACATAGGAGCATGAAAGAAGATAATGGTGAAAACTCATAAAATAGGAACTAATTTGTACCATTTATGTTCAGACAAGCTTATGAAAGCGTGCTAGGCTAGACACTCAACTAAGTGAAATCATTCACGGAGACATGTAAGGATGGAACTGGAAGAAGAACAAGATGACTTCTGTCAAGATTTTGATGACAAACTATTCTGCAATCAATGCCAATGGAACGACTGCATTAGGACTCTGATATCATCATCTTCAAGGAATGGAAGTAGAAATGACCCTGAATAAAAGAAAAATGGGAAGAAGAGATGGACTAGACCAAGTCAACAAACTGATAGTCCTTTATAGAGGCAATGCAACCTGGTGGGCATATAGGATTAATTCTCAGGACATCTAAAAGAGAGGCAGATATTCAATGTGTGAAAAAAAAATTCACTTCATATTTTTATCAAAAACAGTCAGTGAAAAATATCATTAACCGTATATCTGTTTTCCCACACTGAGAAGTATGGTGTAATGGATAGAATGATGGGGGGATTAGGTAATACTAGATTTAAATTCTGAGAAACTGTGGGTGAATCCCTTAACCACTCTGAGCATACCTTTCCCTTTTAAAAAGTGGCAATAAATCAAAGTAAAGAGAATTCTTGCTTTATGTAAATTTACATTAAGTTTGACTTTATGTAAAGAATTCTGAAAAAAATCCACATTCTCCCAAAAAATCTTTGTTAAACTTACTCTGCAGTATCTCTCTCTTTCTCCCTTCCTGCCCCTCAGCTTAGGGCTCTGCAGCTTCCTACTACCCCACCAAAACACCCTTACAAAATAGTTCTTGTGGAAATAGAAGAACGGATGGGCAGAGAGACAGCAACTGTTACTACTGCTGCTGCATCATGGGCTTAGCTTAAGACCTCTGGCCCTGAGGGAGGAGCCATTTCCTCAGCTCTGCTCGCTTGCCCTGTACCTTCATGTCTACCTGTGTTTAGAAACAACCTGTATGTCTTTGGTCCACTGTGAGTTCTTACTCCTGCTCTCACTTCTCTGTCCCTGGCCCCTTTGTGTCCTTGAAACATGGTCCGGCCCTCTCTCTGCCTCCTTTCTCCTTCCTTCTTTATCACATCTGGGCAAATTTGCATTACATAAAAATTGCTTTTCATAGAGGTCTATGGAATGGTCCACTTAAGTAAAGTGAGAACTTTGCACCTAAATACACACACACACACACACACACACACACACACACACACACAGATCTTTCACACATGAAAGAAGAGATGTATAAACTTTGAAGTACTCCATGTTTACAACTGGCCTTTTTGACCTATTTTTTGGAGAACAGTCTAAATGCACAATCAGAGCATCTAGAACTAATCTTTGGCAAACCATATGCTAGAGGAGAGGGAGCTTTGACCAGATGCTCCCTGAGTTCCCTTTAGTAACTACACAACACCTTGTTCTGGTGGATTCTCCCCTTTAGGATCTTCTTCAACTGCTTGAGGAATGTACTTCTTTCAAACCTTTAATCTCTTTCAAAGAAAAACCTAGACTTAAGCCGCCTAAGGCTTACCCTATCTTGCTGGGGCTTCCTTTATTTTACCAGATTTCTTTTATTTGCTGACTGAAGCATAATTACTTTTAGGAATTGTGTTTTCCTCAGTTAGGCCCATCCACGTCTGCTCTTACTACCACTCTTACAGTGGTCCTCGATGGCTGCCAACCTCAGTCCTAAAGAAATTTTGTGAGACAAGAGATAATATATTTAATGTCCTCAAAATTGGAAGAAGAGAGAAACACAAGTAAATACAGTAGAATCTGATTTGCTGAAGTGCTATGAAAAGTGTATTTAGGGCTTATGTTATTTCCAGCCATGACCTCTCATCTGTGAAATGGTGCCCAGTGAGCAAATCATAATTGTGAAATATAATGTTTGGATGTGAGGCTGTAGAATCCTTGCTATGTTCATTAAATATACATTAGCTGATATTTATAAATGTTTTATATATATTAGAAAATATGTTAAAATCCATTTCTGCTCTATAAATGAATTCATTACAACACCCCCTTCTAGTTTTTATTAACCTCTTACCCTAAGTGTTAATATTTTCTATCCTATGGGGAACAATAGGACACATTCTAAACATTAACTTCTATGGGGTCACATATTTGTTTTCTCTTTGTCTGGTCACTGAGAGTTGGCACACAGTTACCTTCATAAATGATTCAAGTTAATGGAAAATATTAAAATTAAAGAAATAACAGCAAAAATGGGGCTCTACAAGTGAAGAATGATCACTGGCAAATCATTTCTCTAGGGAATTTTCTCAGCCATTCATTAGAAAGCGGGTTCCAGGGCAGAGGATTGGGACATCTCCCTTATAGGGCACACCATTTGGGGATGAAGGAGACATAGGAAGAAAATGAGGGAATCTGAGTGAAATCGTCAAATAGGCATCTGGGCAGAAATGGTTCATTCTAGCTATGCTAGTAAGATTCTTTTCTAAAACCCACAAGTGGTTTTATGCTCTTAGTTCAAAGGATAGCCAGCAGATCTTCAAAGTTGATTAAAATAGTATAGGCCCCTAAGATGAGTTAAAGGTTATGAAAATGGTCCAGTTAAAATGACAACTCCTCAACTACACTTTCTCCAACTATAAGTAATTTTTCTCTTATCTGTCCCATTGCAATTCTTTAACTCTTCTTAGGCCCTTAAGCAGTCTAATTTGTACTTCATTCATCTAAGTATGGACCTATAACTCTACTAGACTTTAAGTTCTTTCAAGGCAGAAACCCCATTGCACTTCTGATATTTCTGGCATGTGGCAGACACTTAAAAATATTGGCTGTTGAATGAATGAATGGCTATTTAAAAAATTTTTGTTTTTAACACACATTGCTTTATGAATCATTTTGGGAGAGAAAAATCAGAGCAAAAGGGAAAATTCATGGGAGAGATAAAAAAATCCAACAGAAAAAGGAAATAAATATAGTATGTGTTTATTTATACCCAGTCTCCTCAGTTCTTTTTCTGGATGCAGATGGCATTTTTTTTTTTGTCCAAAGACTATTGGGAGTTCTTTGGATCACTGAACCACTGTGAAGAACCAAGTCTTTCATAGTTGAGGCTCTGTCCAAAGAGTTTTTGTTAATGAGGATTGTTTATAGATATTTACCAGGTTAGAAATAAAAAAACTAATTTTAAATTTGAAGCTTTTCCGAAAAAGTTTCAGAGACCCCCAGGAGTCTATGGACCTCACTCTGAGAACCAATGGCCTAGACTAGGCCTTCTTAAACTTTTTCCATTCACGACCCCTTTTTATCCAGGAAATTTTTAAACACTTTCAGGTATATAGCTATATAAAATAGGCATACAAATAAAACATTGACCAGTGATAAATCATCATTCCACAGCCCCTATAATTCAGTTCCAAGATCCCATATAGGGTTCTGAAGTGCATTTAAAACAAAGCTGGGGCTGAGGGCACTGAAAGGATAACTGGTTAGCAATGGTCACTTAGCCCCCATATGTGTTAGAAGTGCCATTTGACTTCAAAATTTTTCTAAGTTTAGCTCAATCCATTGTGCCATATGCCTGGCACATAGTAAATTCTTAATAAGTGCTGCCTGATAAACTGTTCCCTAAGCCCACCTATACTCTGGAATTAGGTGACTATCAATATGAAGACTGCCATCTTGAGCTCTGCAAATTCAGTTTCTTGCTCAGTTCCAAATCTATTCTTTAAATGTCTGCTTTCGATTCGGTTCTCGTATGGCTCATCGGGAATTGGACGACTTCTTGCTCTGGGGATGGCCGTATTCAAGGTGAAACTAAAACATTATTATCGAGATCTTAACTGCACATCTCTTTAATGGTGCTGAATCTTAACTTGCATCAGGTTAGGGATCAGAGGCAATACCTTCATGAGTTCTTTAAAACTTTTAAGACAGGAATCCTTGTTTCATCAATCATTATTAACCTTATCAATAAACATTCATTTGAGTATCTTTTGGTGTTAGGGATACAAAGCTGTATAAATATACCATCTTGATCTCAAAGTATGTATAGGACAAACAAAACTAAGGATATATTAGATAACCTTCCTTGTCTTCTTTAGCTCACCCTGATTCCTCCCTGTTACCAATTTACTAGCTCTCAAATCTGTCCAAATATTTAAACTGGCCCTCTCACCTTCACTTTTACTACCCTGGAAGAGTGTATATCTATATCTATATCTATATCTATCTATATCTATATCTATCTATCTATCTATATCTATATCTATATCTATATCTATCTATCTATATCTATCTATCTATCTATCTATCTATCTATCTATCTATCTATCTATCTATTTATCTATCTATCTATATATATATCTATATCTATCTATCTATCTATCTATCTCTATCTATCTATCTATCTATCTATCTATCTATCTATCTATCTATCTATACCAAAGCTCCCTTCCTCAATGAACCCCACATCAGTTTCACTCCTTTTGAGTTCAAGAGTAACAATTTTATTAGAGGTACAGAAAGAATACTCGACTACATGGCAGGAGACTTGTTTTTTTACAACTCCTGAGAAAATTACTTAAATTATTTGGGGTTCATTTTCCCCATCTGCAAAACCATCAAGTTTACCAGATGCTCTCTGAGGAATATTCCAGTTTGGAAACTTTATGAATTTTATTATAATGTGCCTTTTTAAAAAAAAAGTTAGACCACATAAATACATGAAAGATTATGCATCAGAGACTCAGTTTCTCCAATTCATTCTTTCCCTTGACCCAGCACTCTCCCTACAGTTCTCCTTTCTTTTACTCTTTTTAATGAATGGACCCTATTTATTCTATTTCCTGTTGTCCCTTTTGGCTTGCCTCTCTGGCAATTTCTTCCTTCATTTTTTTTTCCAGAGCAGGACTTCCTAACAATTTCCAGTTATGAATCCCTTTGGGCAATCTGTTGAAGCCTCTAGATTATTTCTCAGAATCATATTCAAAATGCATAAAATAAGAAACACAGGATTACAAAGGAAACCGGTTGTATGGAAATATAATTATTTACAAAGAGAAGTTGTCCAAGAACCCCATGATAAGAAGTTCTGCTCTAGATCAGGGCTTCTTAAACTTTTTCCACTCATCACCCCTTTTTTACCAGAGACATTTTTACATTACCCCAGGTATATAAAATAGGTATACAAATCAAACACTTACTGATAATATATCATAATTTTACAACCCTTCCATTCAGTTATATGGCCTCACATGTGGTCACAACCATTTTTAGGGAGCCTAGCTCTAGACTATAAGCATCATCAAATAGGAATGAATTTTCTCAGAAAAAAAAATTCACTTGGACTTCTACATCTTCCTATATATGTCTCGAGTAAAACATACATATATACTTATTCTGCATTTGGATTCAGTAGTGTATAATTTACAACTTCATCAAATCACGGAGGAATTTCACTTCCTTATTTGTCAAATGAAAAAGTGTAGACTAGATGGACTTCAAAATTCAAACTATGAAATCAAATAAAATGTCGACTAGTCTCCTTCTCTGGCTCCTGCTTTTCTGGACTTCATGTCTTCTAAGGCCTGGTTATTGATCAGTCTCTCTTCTAAGGGGAAGCAACTTCCTGACACACTGTTGCTTCAGCAACAGTCCTCTCTTTTGGCCCGGTTCAATATTACTTCTTGGCTAGGATCCCTCTTGCTTTTGTTTCTGATCCCTGGCTGGGATCTTGGCTCTGTTACTGTCCTGACACTTGTTTCTGATCCTAGGCTTGTCATCTGGATTTTTATGCTTCCCTGATTCCACTTTGTTAACTCCTTGTTTCCTGATGCAAACCCTGACTCTTTTTTTTTTAGCCCAGCTTTCTGCTTCAACCTGGTCTGATCTCAGGCCTTCTGTCCTTGCCCTCACCCTTAACTATCAGCTGGGCTCTCTCCCAGGTTCTGTTCCCTGCCCATGAATTTACACAGCACCGATCACCGCTGCTCTCTAATCAATGGGACCGAGCATCCAAATTTCTGTAACAAAATCAATGAGCTGGAGACTGCTTCATTCACTTTAAGTCAGTTATAACCAGAAGTCAGTGCCATCAGCACCAGAAACAAAGGCAAAAATGCTTGGTGCTTGGCAAAAATCAGTGATGTGGAAAATGGGCTCTATTCCTCCCTAACTTATGACATTCCTGCTGAGCACCCTGGAAGCTTAGACTTTTGAAACTGAGCAAATGTGACATTAACTTCTCTATATTTTCATTGCTTTACAAGGCTCCAAACAATACTAAAAAACAATTGCCAAACATCATGAGACTTGATACGACAGAGATGATAAAAAGACAATTATCAAGTTAAAGATTCAGGAAGAAAAAGATGACTGCAAGTGGAAATGGATTTGCCAGAATCCCAGAGAAGGCTGCTAAACACAGGATTGTGTTATGGAAAAGAAAAGCGGAGGACCAGCCAGTTATCCTTATAGGTCCACAGATGTGTATTGAGAAATATCATCCTTAATAATACTCACAATGTATATTTCTCACACTAAAAGGAAATGAAATCAGAGCTTATAAAACATGAACAAAGAGACTCAGACATATCCCCCAGGCACCTAGCTAAAGAAGTTAAAGCAGAGGATAGCTAGTTCCCTAGCTATTGGGCAGATGGACTTGGGGAATGCATAACCAATTAGCTCTTATGCTGCCGCTGAAAGCAGACTAAAAAAAAAGGAGAAGCAGCTTGTTTACATCGGCACGATTCACAAGGATGGCAACTTTGTCTTTTAACTGCACAGACTCAACTGTGGGTTTAAGAAAAGACTGGCTGGTTTAAGAACTTTCAAAGCCCCATAAAGAAAAGGGAGGGGAAATTATATGAGCTATTTGGCTCTGCCCATCACAGGATATAGCCCATAATAATTTCCTAATTTCTCAAAAATATTTTCAACATTTTATTTAGTTTTCTTTAAAAAAACTGAGAGGGAGAAAGACCCAAGATTGCTAAGTATAGGCCAGGACTCAGCAGAGTATACGCCGGGACTCAGAAGAACTCTCCCAACATTCCCCTCTAGACAACCTTAAAATAATATCTCTAATCAAATTTTGTCGTTGCAGAGCCAACAATGTCAGAGGAAGACATTTTCCCAATCTATGACAAATTATGTCTGCAGAAGCACCAAACGTGAGCCTTGTTGCAACAACACTACAACACTGGAAACTTCAGGAACTCTCATCCCAGAAATAGTAAGGGAGTCTGACAAGTAGTTGTAAAGAAATTATGGGTGTGTGTGTGGGGAAGAGACTCTTTGCTCGTTTGCATTAGGGGCACCTGGTGCTGATTGACAACTCTAAAGACCATGGAAGCTCTGCATTGCAGTTCTAGGACAGAGAGGAGTGCTTGTGGCTGCAGGGGAAGATGGGTCTTTGACATCTGATCAGAAAAGCTGTGACCACACCCCTCCAAGAATAATGCCACCTTACAATAAATGAAAATTTGAAGATGCTGGGAACTAATTTTGAAAACAGAAGCACAAAAAGTCCTGAATCCTGGGACATTACCACCACCAACCCCAGGGCAGCAGAGCCCAAACTTTAATTTAAAGGTAAAAATCAAGACATAGTTTTGGGAAAATGAATGAAAAACAAAACAAAACAAAAAAATTGACCATAAAGAATTATTAAGACAAAATTATTAAGGCAAAAATGCAAATGAAGACAACAATATAAAAATAGCTATAAGCAAAGCCTCAAAGACAAAAAATGCTAATTGTACCCAAGGCCAGCAAGAATTCCAGGAAGAGTTAGAGAAAGAATTAAGAGAACTAGAAGAAAAATTGGAAAAAATAAAAGCAAAGCAAGAAAATTATGAGAAAAGAATCAACAGTTCAGTAAAAGAGGGACATAAAATCCTAAAGAGAATAACACCAAAAAAATTAAGAATTGGCCAAATAGAAAGAGAAGTATAAAAGCTCCATTGAACAAAATACTTCCTGAAAAAGTAGAATTGGACAAGTATAACCTAATGACTCCCTAAGAGTTCAAGAAAAATCAAAATCAAAAAAGAAAAAATAACAGAAATGTAAAATATCTCATCAGAAAAAAACAACTGACCTGGAAAAAGACTGAGAAGAGATCACTTAAGAATTATTGGACTATCTGAAAAGCCATGATACAAAAGAGGCTTGATACCATAATAAACGGTGTAAAATAGAAATTAAAGAATTCACTGATCTCCACTTGAGTTAGATCCCAATGGAGTTGTGAATGTATCAACCATTCTGAAGAACAATTTGTAAGTATGCCCAAAGGGCTATCAAACTGTGCATACCCCTTTATCCAGCAGTCTTACTATTGGGCCTGTATCCTAAAGAGATCATAAAAAAGGGAAAAGAATCCACATGTGCAAAAATGTTCGTGGCAGCCCTTTTTGTAATGTCAAAAAACTGGAAACTGAATGGATGCTCATGAGATGGGGAATGGCAGAATAAGTTATGGCCTATGACTGCTATGAAATATTATAGTTCTAGAAGAAATGATCAGCAGGAGGATTTCAGAGAGGCCTGGAGAGACCTATATGAAGTGATGCTAAACGAAGTGAGCAGGACCAGATCATTGGACCCAATAATAAGAGATTATACCATGATCAACTCTGATAGATGTGGCTCTTTTCATCAATGAAGTGATTCAGGCCAATTCCAACATACATGTGATGGAGAGAGCCATCTGCATTCAGAGAGAGGACTGTGAGCACTGAATGTGGATCACAATACAGTTTTTTTCATCTTTTTGTTGTTCTTCGTTTGTTTTTTTTTTCTCTTTTTTTTTGTTTTTTGTTTTTTTGCTTTTTGATCTGATTTTTCTTCTGCAGCATGATAAATAAGGAAATATGTTTAGAGGAATTGCACATGTTTAAACTATATTGGATTACTTGCAGTCTAAGGGAGGGGCTGGGGGGAAGAGAGAGAGAAAATTTTGTTACACAAAGTTTTGCAAGGGTGAATGTTGAAAACTATCTTTACATGTATTTTGAAAAATAAAAAGCTATAAAAATAAATTTTAAAAAAAATAAAAAAGGAATAGATCCCACAATGAAAACTGCCAGGAAGAGCCAAATTCTAGAGCTCTCAGGTCAAGAAGAAAATAGTGCAAAAAGCCAGAAAGGAACAATTCAATAACTGTGGAGTCACGATAAGGATCAGATAAGATTTAGCAGCTTCCAAATTAAAGGAGAGGGGGGCTTGAAACATGATATTCCAAAAGACAACATAGCTAGGATTATAACCAAACTGTATATAACTCTTCAGGGGGAAAAAGAACATTTAATGAAATTGAGAACTTATAAGCATTTCTGTTGAAAAGACTAGAGCTGAAATAGAAAATCTGATTTTCAAAGAGAGGACTCAAAGGACGCATAAAAAGGTAAACATGAAAGAGTAATCATTAGGGACTCAGTTGAGTTAAACTGCTTACATTTCTAGATGGGAAGATAATGCACATAACTCCTAAGAATTTCATTATTGTTATGGCAGTTAAAAGGAGTCTTTATAGACAGAGGGCATGAGCATGGATGGATTACATTGGGATGAGCTCCAAAACAGAATGTAGCGCTGAGAAAGAGGAATGCACTGGGAAAGGGAGATATGGAAAGGTATTATGGGACAATTTTTTTTCATGTAGAGGAGGTGAACGAGGAAGAACCTTTATTGTTGAGGGGAACCTGTGTGTGTGTGTACACAAACATATGGTCAGTTGGCCATAGAAATCGATCTTACCCCATAGGGAGAAAGGAGGGGAAGGGGACAAAAGATATGGGGTAGGGCAATCAGGGAGAGGACAAATTGAGGGAAGCAGTGGTTTAAGGTAAGAGAGCCTTTTGGGGAGGGACAGAAAAGAAAGAGAGCAAAAAGGAAAAACAAAAGCAATAGGATGGAAGTAAAGGCACATAAGAGATAATGATACACATTCAAGAGTATCTCCTATTCTCCTTAGAGAAAGGAGTGTGCTATATACATTGTCATATAAAATCCCTTGACACTTTTTTTCACTTAATTGTTTTTCCTTGTCACAAGAGAAGGCGGGAAAACAGTGTAAATTTTTTTATAAAGATATCTCTTCATCCAATGAAAAGCAATTGGTCAAATGACCGTAAAATTGCCCCATGTTCAGACTATGAAAAATGAAGAAGGCATGATTTTTCATTGTTATCTACAAATGAAGGTAATTCATGGATGCTTCAGCTGTGGATTCCAAAGCCTTTTAAATCATGGACTGGTGTCCTTCAGCTGCAATGAACTTCAGTCCATCCTGTCCAGTAATCTGTCTTGCTACCTTTGGGACATTACTAGAGAACATTTAATTCATGTCTCCTTGGGGAAAAGTCTTGATGGCTTCTTCAGGGAACATCAGCCTGGACAGAACATAGGACAAGAGACAGAAGAACTAATTTGTGGCTGTGTATGAGCTAGACATTTTCCTTGACTTTCTTTGACCTTGTTTCTGCCATCTTGGAAACAAAAGCAATTAAACAGATTGAGTTTTTTTTTTTAAATACCCCTTACTTACAGGATAACTATCATTGGATAGCTGTGACATGATAAACTAGAGCCTTGCTATAAAATTTTCAAGACCCAGGTCATATGAACCTGTTTAAAAAAATCAATACCTTATAACAAGTTTATTGTTGTCTTCTATAAACTAAACCTCCTTACATAAGGTGACTCCCAAACAGGTATTGGGGTATTTAGTCAGTTTTTAGCAATTATAGGATTATAAAAGGTAGAGCTATTTAATTTGTGATAAGACTCATTAATCAACATAATTGAAAAAAAGAAAGTCTGAAATTTAAACAATTTCCAAAAAATAACCCATTGGAATCTATCTTTAGGGACATTTTCATAAACGGTAGTAGAAACCTATGGGAAAAAAACAATTTGGATAGAGGACACATTTAAAATACATACCAGAGGTGAGTCTGCTATCGAGCTTCAAAATTACATGATTCTGACAACAAAAACGAATTTACATTTCTAAAATGTTTTCTCTGCCAATATGCTGTTAATTGGTTCATCTTGGTTGAACAAGACCCCATTCAGTAACTGTACTAATTAATACTCAAATGTTTATTTGGCTATCTGAAGTAAGGCTCTGGTTGCTAAATGCAAATCATTTATGAAAAACCTAAAAGTCCAGTAAACTGGCAAAGTTAATATGTCATTTTAGTTGCATGGTTCAATCCCATTTCCTTTGTACAAAAACAAAACTAGACTATGATTTGCTGCGCTTCTTCTGAAGATGATCTGTAATCATTTGCTGATCAAAGCAGAGACAAATCATCATAGCTAAAAATTTCAGTATCTAAAGTTTTCTAAAGGCTTTGCATCTAAGCGAATAACATCATGCCATCTAACACACTTCGAGTAAAATGTGTAGTTCTTTCTCTGCAAAATAAAAAAGCTGAAAACTTTTTTTTTTCCTTGAGGAGAGTGAAATGGTCATTTTCTTAAGAAAAGGAAGGACAGCTTCATCCCAGAGAAGTCCTAATTAGGCACAACTGTTTCTGCAGAATTCTTCATACTTTCCAGGGGCCTAACAGAAATTTTGCTTGCATAGTCAATTGTTCATTTATACTTGTTTGGACTATAGTACCAATGGCTCTAGAGATAGAAGGGACCTCTGAGGTTATCTAGGTTAACCACTTCATTTTACAGTGGAGTGACTCGCTCAAAGCAACAGAGGTCATAAACTATAGAACTAAGATTTGAATCCATAACTGGTGACTCCAAATCTAGTGTTACTTCTGACACAATCCACTAGTGCCTTTCTTTACTCTTCTACCACTCACCCCTCAATGGTTTATACTTTTCTTCTTTATAAAGGCATGCCTTGTCTCTGGGGGAAATAATAACGGTAAAATCAAATGTCAAAGCACAAGTGATTCACAAGAGGGAGGTGACCAAGAAACAATTGGGAAATCTGAACCATGGCACTCAAGGAAAATCCCATCCCTCAGGAGTTTGGGCGCTGTGACTTGTCTTCTGGGCCATCTCTTTCCATGCCCTGTAGCATTATTTTTTCACTAAAGTAAAATTGCTCGCATGTACCAAATCTGTTGTTACAGAAACAGGAATGTCACAGACATCATCTTCTAGACAAGGTCCTTTCTCGGTGTTTCCTCCATGTTCTGGGATTCCACATTTCTAGGAATTTTTGTACAAAAGCTTCAGATTCTTTCGCAGACACTTGGTATATATTACTAAAACAAACCAAGGTGCTGCTCACACTGATTATATTTTACAGCTAAAGATCAAAGTTTCTCGTCCTCAAGGTACCAGGGAATCAGGCTCCTGATGAAAGATGATGGCTGGTTTATTTCATAGACTAAAACCTCAAGGCATGTTCTCCCTCCTCATTTCTTTTAGTCACTCTACTCAGGCTACTGTCCATCAAGTGATTGCACTGCCCTACTATTTTACTCTGCTAAGTTACCTCTCTTCTTCCAATTTCCTTTTGCCTTTCATAAAGCACAACTATACCCACAATCACAAGCAAGGGAATGACAATGATATCGCCATTTGGGGCATCATTTTTTCCATTGTCCAAACTGGAATCTGAGCACTTAACAGGGGCCCTTCTTGCATTAGCAGAGAACTAGGGATTCTCATGGCAAAATAACTGTATAGGAATTGGATAACTAATGCTATTTCTATAATATAAAAATGAGTTTTAATAGCTTGATTCGGCAATACAATGTTCTCAGAATTACATATCGTTTTGTAGTTATAAATTCCTTCTACCAGCATCCTCCTCTCCCTGCCCCAGTACATTATCTTTTGCTTTTCCAGATGGATGTTAACTTCATCAACATTTCCTGAATGGCATTACCAGGTTTTCTTTTCCTTGGGAGAAATCCTTCATCTTCCTGATGTTTGCAATACCTTCTGTGTCTGGGAGTTTAATTTGTATTCACCACTTGATTTAAATCACACAGTGAATATGTTCTCAACAGTGGAACCCTACTGTTGATCTTTTCTTCTACTCTTCTCCCCTGTTCCTCCACCTCCAACAAGTTATGGATACATTCATTGTCTACTTATTTGTGTTTTTCTGACCAATTTATTTATCATGCCATTTATGCAGAAGCTAATCAAGTTATCATCATAAAACACTGTTCCATGACTTTTGGGAGAGTGTCAATAAAGGTAGTGATTTCCATTCACTTAGTAGTGGGGAAAAAAGATCAAAGTTGGCATTATTTATTCTTTATAAAACTATATAATTTAGGGCTTTATAATCCAGTTGTGCTCTCCAGGTCAATATAGTTTTGCTTCTTCCTGCATTAATTCTTGAGGTGGCTGGGTTTCTCTGGATTCTGCCCTCCTTTTTTCCAGTGTCTAGGGGACTTTTTTCTCCCTTGCTCTTTTGTTAGGGTACCCCAGGGATGCAAGAAATAGATGCACTAAATAATCATCATTGGTAGCTCGAGCAGAAACCAGAATTTTGCCTACTTCTTGTGTTTTCCTATATCTGTGAGAACAGTATAGTGGTGGATTAAACAATACCATCCCAGTGAGGCCCTCTGGACTGCCAGCCTTCTTGCCTATCCTTATGTTAAAGAAGCTGACTGAGTTCCTGTATACAGAATCTTTTTTGAGGTACATATATGACAGACATTTTTGTTTGCTGATGCTTGTGCCATTTATGGCACTAACTCTTCCAGCGAAGCATAAAGCAATTTGGGAGGGCATCAAAGATCAAGAACCAATTTTTCTGGTTCAGACTTGTGAACACAAGAGCAAAGAAACTCATACTGTGGAAATTCATTTCACTGATACAGATTAGCAACTTCTTTTGATCTTCTATTCTTAGAAAGTTGCTCAGGGCCCTGAAAAGTTAAGCAACTAGCTTGTCATTACACCCCAAATATCGGAAGCAAGATCTGAACCCAGTGGTTCTGAATACAAAGTCAGCCCTTTATCCAATCTCCAAGGTTGCCACTCCATTAACACACGTTTTCATACTGCTAAAGTTGACTTTATCATTTCCAAAGTATGATGCACTGAATTCCAGAATCAGTTGTCCTGCAAATCACTCAGTTCATTTTTATGCTCTTATAGATTCAAGAAGATAATATAGACATATTATGAGTTTGGAAGACAAGTTTGGGATTCCCAGACTATATTTTACAATCTACAGATGCCAACTAGTTCTAGAGGCCCACCATTTTCACTTAGTGATGGTCAATTCTTCTATTGATGGACTTCTGAAAAAACAATGAATAAAAGGTTGGGTTTTTTTTTTCTATGTCTGTGAAAGATTAAAGAACTCATGAGATCCTTTCTCTTTAGTCTTGGTCAGTGGTCTGAAGTGACAGTCTTGAGGCTAGTTCACAAAGTCAATCTCATGTCCAAATTATGCTCCTTAGGATGGAGAAACAGACTTAGGTCTCAAAGGGAAAGAACCCTGATGTGACCCTGACAACTCAGTCTGAGGTTTCAAGATTCTACACTCTCTTGCTCTAATTAGAGTAGTTTATTGATTGTATTCAAAACCAGTGTCTCTCATGAACAGAAAAAGAAACAAGCAAACACACGCCCATGATTTTAGTCACAGCACAGATCTCAACTTAGTTCTGTTGCTGAGAGACAAATAGCTAAAAGTCATATTTAGAAGCCTGATGAAGTCCTAATTCTTATTGCCTAAGAATAATGCTATTTACTCTTCCTACTTATGAACTCAGTGGTCTGGCCAACTACTTCTGTCTAAGGGAGGGGGCTTAGTCCCACAGGGCTGCATCAAGCACAATTTGACCCAGAGTCATCAGCCTGAGCCAGGCTTCCCATATCACTTCCAAAACTCAAGGGTTAGGTACCAAACTGTTCTGATGAGGAAGCTAGTGGATGTGAGGGGACTGGAGCATACCTCCTATGGGGTTATTTTTAATGATGATACTTTGGGGACTGGGGAGAGTAGTGCTAGATTCTTTGGTCTCCTGTAATGTGCTGTTGTCTCCAGAAGCTGACGATTGCTCTCTGGGAGGAGATCTGCTGTATCAACTCAAGTCTCTCGGACAGATTCTTCTTCCTGTAGAGAACCGTTGTCTCCAGATAGTTGCCGTTAACTCTCGTCCAGAGTAGTGACTTCCCTCTTTTATCCTCCCAGAGAATGGGCGTGGGATAATGCAAGGGCTTCTGGGAAAAATTAAATCAACCAATGAACTTGCTCTTCCCCAGGAATTCACAAGTAAAAACTCCCAGTAAAGGCTGGAACTAGAGAATTGTCAAGTACCGACTTAGTACTTAGTAAGAACCTAATATCATTATCTCATTAGCACTTAGTAAGAACCTAACAGTCTCCCAGTTCACTAAAGATTTCCCATGGCATAAGCCCATTCATTCACTAAAAATGTTCTATTTAGAAGCTGAAGGTAAGATTTCACCATTAACGCTGGGGATATTATCAGGAGATTATCCATATTTTAGCTGATATAAATGATCAATTCAATTCCATAAAGATTTATTGAGTGCCTACTGTGCTCAAAACAGTCTATTCTCTCCCTCTCCTCTCCTTCCTCTTTCTTTCTTTCTTTCTCTTTCTCTTTCTTTCTTTCTTTCTTTCTTTCTTTCTTTCTTTCTCTCTTTCTCTCTTTCTCTCTTTCTCTCTTTCTCTCTTTCTCTCTTTCTCTCTTTCTCTCTTTCTCTCTTTCTCTCTTCTCTCTTTCTTTCTTTCTTTCTTTCTTTCTTTCTTTCTTTCTTTCTTTCTTTCTTTCTTTCTTTCTTTCTTTCTTTCTTTCCTCCTTCCCTTCTTCCCTTTCTCCTTCTCTCTCTCTCTCTCTCTCTCTCTCTCTCTCTCTCTCTCTCTCTCTCTTTCACTCTCTCTCTCTCTTTCATTTTCCTTATAACTTTAAGGAATTTCAGTAAGTCAAGGGGCACCTCAAATTTTCCTCCAGTACTGTCTCATTTCTCCTTAGCATAAAAAAAATTTAGGTGGATTTTAGACTTAAATTTCGGAAAGAATAATATACAATGAAGTCAATTTCTTTAAAAGATCCTTTACCTAAAGATATTTTTAAAAGGCTACTACTAATTTTTCCTAGTCAAAGTGAAGGACTCTGAATTGTGTTTCATTTGCATACATATTCAAATGAACAAGAGTCCAAGCAGCTAAGGTATACTATAATTAATTTCATAAGTCTATTACATGCAAATCCAATACTCAGATGGTCTCATGCAATGTCCTTGGGTGATTCCTAAACTTTAGATAAGTGGCAGCTAGGGACAAGGTAAGTGATTGCCTAAAATTAGAAATATCTTTTAAGCTCATAAAAAATCCAAAGTGCTACAACTTTCCAGTTTCTCCAACCTCATGGACACTGCCACCTCAGAAATCTATGAAAAATTATTTGATTTCTTTATATAGCCAAAACTGAGCTTAGCTAGGGATCACAAATCCCAACTCTATCAATCTCAAGACCAAGAAAATAAAGTTTATGGTGGCCACTTCTGTCAGCATAGCTTAGTGGTAGCCAGGTGGCACTGCAATGGATAGAGCACTGGGCATGGAATCTGGCAGTGTTCAATGCAGCCTCAGACACTTCCTTATTGATTAAATGAACCCCAAGGATGGTTTTTTAGTGTTTTGCTGTCAAACTGGTTGGATGACTTGGAGGACTCACTTCTGCAAGGTTCCTTCTGTTTCTGGTTCTCTTCTAAACATTTTTACCAAGATGGCAGGAAGTTATAAGAGATCACTGATAGAACCAAGATCCTCACATATCTCAACAAGATGAAATCTAATAGAGATTACAAATGTAAAGTAAAATTCAATCGCACAAGTGCAAGATGGGAAAAGGATGATTAGCAAGCAACTTATGAAAAAGATTTGGAGTTTAATTTCAAAGCCAATATGAATCAACAATATGATGTAACAATCAAAAAGCTAGTGTGGCATTAGACATTAACAAAAGCACAATATTCAGAAGGATGAGGGAAAAAATCTGATATACTATGCCCTAGTAAGAGTAAAGCTAGAATATTGTACCCAATTTGTGAGCATATACAAAGGCAGATGATCAGGATTATGAGTACATTCAAAATCATGTCACAAGAAGATCAGTTGAAGGATCTGGAGATATTTTGTCTGTAAAAGAGATGACAGGAAGGAGATGGAGAGTAGAGCATGCTAATTATTATTACTACTTACACTATTAAAGCTTAAAACTGCAGTAAGACATTTGCACACACAGAAGGGAGGATCATCATATTAAGGATGGATTAGATTTATTTTTTCCCTTGTCTGATTTTAACACTCCTCCCCCATAGGACAGAACTAATACCAAAAATAGGACAATTTGCAAGGAATCAGATTTTTATCCCTCACCTGCTTTTAATTCTACCATAGACATCTGAATGAGAAATTATTTTTCTCCCTAAATCTGCCCTTTCTACAAGCTTCTCTATTTCTGTTGAGGATACAACCATGCTTCTATTTATCCAAGAGGAGAGTGTTCCTCTCAGCTTATCACTGTCCCACACCTCTTGATTCCAAGTATAAGCGATACAACCTTTATATTTGCATCCATACCCTTTTCTCTCTAGGGCCCACTGGAGTATTCTTCTGCTTTGTCTTCTTTCGTCTATCTAATCTATCGTACCCTTTCTTCTTACACCAACTAGCCTATTCTCACTTGGACATTTGTAATACCACCTAACTTGCCTCTCCAACTCAGTCTTTCCCTCTCTAATCCATTCTCCACAGAGCTCTCAGGATAACCTTCCCAAAACCCAAATCTGACCTTGTGACTTTACTCTTCAGGAATTTTCAGAGGTTCCCTATTGTAACCAGAATAAAATACAAATTTCTCCAGCTGGTATTTGAAATCTGTCAGCGTCTGGTTTCATCTTATCTTTCCAGACATTTCACATTGCTCCTCTTCACAAATACTATGTTCTTGCCAAACTGGTACACTTGCAATTATTTAGATGGAAAGAAACTTACACAGATATGCCAGGCTCTGTGCCTGTATCTCATTTGATTCTCCTATAAACCCTTTAAGGTGGGTGCTGGTATGATCCCCATTTTACAGGTGAGGAAACTGAGGTAGATAGCATTTAAAGGGCATGTCCAGGGTCTCAGGGCTAGTAAGAGTCTGATTTAAAACTCTGGTCTTCCTTATTCCAGATCTAGTGTTCTATTCATTGAACCACCTAGATGCCTCTTTGACATTCCTTCTTCTATTTCTATATCATTTCAAAGGTTGTTCTGAATGCCTGGATCAAATGTTCTCTTCACTAATATATCTTGGAATCTTCAGCTTCCTATAAGTTTCAGCTCATGTATCATCTTCTGGAAATCATTTCTGATCCTTGGTAGTTAGTGCTTCTTCCTAACCAACGGCCAATATAAATGTCTTATTCTCTCCTTTCCCATCTTTATATCCTTAGCACTTTTTTCCTTTATTATTTTATTTTGTTGTTCTTATTTTTGTAAGCATATATTTGAGATCAACAGATGGAACAATCAGGACTAGCAAAATTGTGAAAAAGAAAAGTTTTTAAAGGTTTCTCTCCATTGCAATTTATTGCTAATCCTATCGCTTACCTTTCAGGGTCTTTTCCATACCCTCTCCAACATACATAGCCAGTACCCTGACTTCCCAAGGACTGCTGCTCCTTGCACCTCTAAGGGTCCCTATGCTCTGGATCCTCCCTTTCCTCCTTTTCTCATTCAGCCTGGCTAATGTGATTAAGGGTTCTGATCCTTAATGAGCTCTAAAGCAATTGTCTCTACCAGCCTCTGATTTAAAGGATTATGTAAAATGTGAGACTAGAAGGGCTAGTCATGTGGTCAAGATGACAGTCAATACACTGCATATTCACACATGTCAGTAGGGAGGAAAGAGGAACATGTCAGGGTTGCATGATCATCAATGTTTCTTTAAAGAAAATTGAGAAAAAAGCTAAAAATTTAGTTCCCAGGAAAGTGTATCTGAGACAAATTTTTATGCAGTCAAAATATAAGGAACAAAGGTAGTTCTAACTGTATTTAAAGATGATCCAAATAAATATAAATCAGAGGAGCTCAGGACAATTTATTTGGGCTCAGCACCCAATCACATTTTAACATTTGAGAATTGCTCTCTTTTTCCCCTTTGTTTTCTAAATTTTTTCAGTCACAGTTCCATTAATCATAACTGCTATTGATCTTTAATTCCCAAAGGGTCCTTATATTATCTCATAACTGTGATAAATAAGATACACACATATTTAAGAACATGGCTTTATCAAAGATTATCACCTAAAGAATCCATTTTACTTGAAATAGGATTTCCTATTTTATAAAGGCAGAGTTAGTCAGCCTCAAACCTGGGAAGACTTGGTTCAAATCCTGACTCTGACAGTCAGTATGTATAACCCTGAGAAAAGTCACCCAGGCAACTTTGAGGGTATCCATTAGAAAGAAAGCCTTGATTTGCATGAGGAGGAGTTTTCTTACTTGATGAAATCACAGGTCCTTCTTCCCTATTATGCACAGGGCTTTAAATGGGCTGTGGTTCTACTGAGAACATGTCTGCATTCATTTACAAACAGGAATAGGTTTTTCTAGGAATTTTTTTCTATAGCATGGCTTCTGACATGGATCGCAATAACAACTGTTTAAATATGGAATTCCTTAAAATTTGTAATCAATTTATCTTCCCTTGAAATATTAGCTTGAAAATTTCTGATCAAGATTTGTTTTTAAAGAAGTATCTTTGGAGAGTAGACAGAATACTTCCTCTACAGAGACCAGGATTCCAATCTTAGCTCTGCCACCCACTGGCTGTCTTGGACACACCATCAACTCCCTTCCTTCTAGAATAAATAAGAGATTGGGACTAGATGATTTCGCATGTCCTTTCCAGGTCAAACATTCTATGATCACCAAGGAATCAAGAAGCCACAGAAAAATAAAGCATCCTTGACAACATAATATACATTAACAGAGGCAACAGAACCTTTTTTAAGATAAAGAATACACATCTACATTTAACTAAGAGTTTTATTATGATTTACCCCATATTGATTCTCCTTGTTCTTTAAAAAATCCAAACTTTTATATAAAAACAACATCCAAATTCTTTGAGAGAGATTTTCTTCCATGCTGTCCTGTTCTAAAGCCAAAATTTGGGTTCCCAGGTTTACCTGGCTTCTAATTGCCCTATTACAAGTGTGCTTCCGAGTGATTAAACCGATCGGATCATACCAAGATTCCTGCCTTCTATGACTGATTAAGTACTTTTGGATCTAATTAATTAAAGGAATATGCAAAATAAGATCATTGTTTGTAAGTAAGGGGGAAAAAAAGTTAGGTCCTACTATATATTCTCAAATCAAATAAAGAAAAGTATCGAAGAAGGATAGAAATGAGAAAGACATCAAGAACTGGACAAAATCCTTCAATTTGATGGCATCCATAAGTACCGCCAGAAGCCTGAAAGAGAGATGCACATCTAGATAAACTACAATGACTGGGAATGAGTTCTGAGGCTCTGGCTAAGCTTTGTCATCAGCAAATTGAAAAACATCCCAGCAGTCCCTGTAATACTATCCTACAAAATATATCTTTTGGCATTATTACATGTTATCAAGGCAATTGTACTATTTTGGGGAAAAATGCATTGCAATATATTTAAATGATAGCTCACAGCAGGCCCTTTAGTCTTCCCATAGATTACCTAGTTGATTGAACTACACTTGTTTTAGGGGGTCCCTAATCACATAATTACAGGTGATTTCATGATGGGTTTGAAGGAGCCCTATTATTATAAGCTATTGAGTTAATAACATATATTAGGAACATTTCGTGATGTTTCCCCCCACACACTTCCAGAATGTTCATCCTAAATGAGGTATTGTCATGGTCTTCTAAATATATGCATGAGATAGCCCAAATGAGAATAAACCTCGACTTTCACATGCTATCAGAGGCAGCATGTTTTGCTTTAATATATCATTGCAAGGACCTCATCAGTAACTTCACACAATTGCCTGAAACTAGCCAGATGGAACCATTCCCTCTATCATCTGAATCCACTAAGTCATCAGCTTCCTTTTCTTTGATTATTTCCCATAACATGAAAAAATGCATCTCTCTGTAAGAGACACCTTTAGTGTTTTTCTCCTAGATACCAATTCCTATGAAAACGGAACAAATAAGAGCAAAAAAAGAGGCATTTGACAATTATTTCTTATTAGATTTTTCAGCAAATATTCCTTCAACTCACTCAGATTTCACTTGAGCCTTGGGTCACATATTAGGCATTTATTTTTAGAGGCGGTTTTGAATATACACTCATGACTAAGCCCAACTGATGGCCCTCATTATAAAGGTGCAAAGTTCAGTTGATTGATTTGTCTACACGATGCAAAAGCACATTGATCCCAAACGAACTGGCTGAATAAGATGAGTTGTTTATTAGTTTACTAGCAGTTAGTTTTAGTGGAAAAAAATACCTCAAATGAGAAGTGGCCAGGTGATAGGAATAGTTTTCAAAAGAATCATAAATTATAAGCAAATACATGAGAGTATGGTTCAGACCACAAAAACTAAGGAGTGAAAACGAAACGAACTTGAGGTTTTCCTTTGCATCATACAAAATGGCAAAAACAACAAAAGAAGGAAACAGTCAATGCTGAGGTGCTAGAGGATAAAAGACAAACTAATACTATGAGCAGAGTCTTAAAGTGATTCAATGGATCAGGATTTTCATTTAGAATTAGGCAAAGAGACTCAACTGTCCATCCCAGATCCTTTAACCCAGCAATCCCTCAATTGGAAATATACCCCAAGGCAGTCAGATACAAATGAAGGTCCATTAGATACTGGAATATTCACTTTTGGTCTTAGCAACTGAGGAAGAGCTAAATAATCAGTGATATATGACTATAGTAATAGTAATATACAGTAAGAAATAATGAGGAATTGGGGAGCAGCATGGAAAGACCTGAAAGAATATCAAAAGTACAATATACAAAATAATTACAGCAATGGAAATGAAAATTCTGATCTCTAACAAGAAAGTGAACTCTGAAAAACTGGAAAAATCAAGAGGCAGGTTCAGTTAGGCCAGAACACAATCTACTTCATCAAATGCAATCAGTATATTAAATATTATTTGGCTTGTTTTTTGTTTTTTCAAGGAAAGATTTAAGTACCGAGGCAGAAAACTGAAGTCATCTTGACAGAAAGATAAATGACATGTAAGAAATAGACTTTTATCAAAACAAAAGAAAGACGGCTTGATCCGGAGTCAGAAAACCTGGGGTTCAATCTTGGCTCTGTCAAATACTGTCATCTATGTCAACTTCACAGGATCACACATTTTAAACTGGAAGGATCCTTGGTAGCCATATACACCCAATCCCTTTATAAACAAACAAACAAAGAAACAAAAAACCCAAAGCCCAGAGTGCATAACTTGACCAAGGACACAGACACAGTGACAGAGCTGGGATTCAAAGTCCAAAGAGAGTCTTTCCTTCCTTTCTACTATCTTCTAAATCTATGATTCCATCGTACATAGTCTACTTAGGGCCATTAAAAAAAAGCTGAGCAAATGTATAGGCTGGTAGTAAAACTTATGGAAAAGGGCATTCTTACTTATTTCAAAGGATTAAGGGCTTATAGGCAAATCAAGAAATGACCCATTACAAACACTTCATATCTCTCATTCTACTTCATGTAAAAAAGTGACCTGAAAAATGTTTTAAAAGCAAATAACAAATAGATATTACATCATTTTAAACATAGACATGATAGAGTCACGTAGATAGAATGAACTGACCCAGCTACACCCAGCGAAAGAACTCTGGGAGATGATTATGGACCACTACATAGAATTTCCAATCCCTCTATTTTTGTCTGCCTGCATTTTGGATTTCCTTCACAGGCAAATTGTACACTGTTTCAAAGTCTGATTCTTTTTGTACAGCAAAACAACTGTTTGGACATGTATACATATATTGTATTTAATTTATATTTAATATATTTAATATGTATTGGTCAATCTGCCATCTGGGGGAGAGAGTGGGGGGAAGGAGGGGAAAAGTTGGAACAAAAAGTTTTGCATTTGTCAATGCTGAAAATTATCTTGTAAATAAAAAGCTATAATAAAAAAGAAAAGGAAAAAAAAAACATAGACATGTACTATCTATAACATCACTTAGTATAACTTTGGAACTGGCTCCTGGATATATCAGAGAGCTCCAGAATTTCATGCTTCAAGAGAAATCCAAATGGCAAAATGTCTATTTCTAAAAGAGATACATTAGAGACTAATTATTGTCTTGATGAAGTATTTGTTTGCTGTACCAAAAGGTTCTTTTAAAAAGTCACCTCTACTATTCCATTTTCATTTTAAATATGATTCAATTTTTCAAAATGGGTTAGCTTTTGGGGAACATATCCCAGGTCACCAGTGGGTGAAGGGTAGGCAGAAGTAGACCTGGGATCTGTTCACTGTTCAACCAGCACTCAACTGTGTGACTTCTGGAAAGATTTCTGCTTTATGAGCTTCTGTTTCCTCATGTGAAACATGAGATGACAGTTGTGGATCTCTAAGGTCACACACACATAATGCTAAAATCATATGATTCTCGATCAGAATTCACTAACGATGCAGTTAACTCCGATGATTATAGAATCAAACATATTGTCAATCAAGTCATCCCCTCCTCTGCCAAAAATAAGGTCATGCTGAAAAGATCTGAGGCCACAGTGGCCAGCCTGTACTCTCAGCTCAGAGCTCTAAAGGCAGCCAAGTTTATCTTTAACATTTTATAGATGCTTCTTTTCATGGGAAGTAAAATAAAGACCGAAGCACAGAACTATAAACAAGAAGAAAACCCAATCAATGTAATCATCAATGGGGAAGTTGAAATCAACATCATACTGACAGGCTATGGCCCCGAAACAGGCCCTAGGAAGAATGAGTCGATTTTATTTTTCCCATGGGCAAAGGCAGAAGAGGAGCCATCATGGACAAATTAAAGCATTTGTCCAATGTGCCACTTCAGAAAGCAGAGGCAAGCACAGCTAGCTAATCACAACAGCTAATAATTAGAAACACTGGGATAGGCAGGAAAAGAAATGAAGTTTATGAGGGAGAAAACAACTTCTGAAAGTCTCAGTATTATATGTGATAATTTTTGCATGTGACACTTTGATTTTATAGGTTGTGATTTTTTTTTCATTGATGGCTTTCAGATAGCAGGAGAGCCAAGTTTAATTAATTTCAGTTTCTGTAAAAACAAAACAAAACACTATTTAAAGTCCACAGCTTTAAGTTCAAATGGCAGACCAGGTACAACTGCTTTTATTGCCTTATTGCTGTTGCAAAAAAAATATAGCAGGGTCAAGAGAAAGGTCTCTGTGGGCCATTGATTTATGACCCTTCTTTTCCTTTGGCTTTCCCTGGGTGACTGTGCACTCGATGAGTGGGCAAACTTCTGAGATCGGAGACTAAAGGCAAATGGACCTTAAAGCTTTGGTATAGGGGAATAAGGCAAGAACTGTGTCTTAGAATTTTAGAAATTATTGTCGTTAGAGTTCCACAGAATCTCAGAATTAAAATGGATCTGAATGACTATTTTATCCAACTCACATCACCCCCTAAAAAGTTCCTTCTGCAATATGTCTAATATATCATCAAATAACTAAAAACCCCAAGAAAGAGCAACCTACTTCACCTTTGGACAGCTTTAAATGTTTTATTTGTTTCCTGATGTCAGTTGGCATTGTCCTTTATAAGTTCACAGAGGAAAGAGACCATGACAGTGAGAAAGGGAAGGGAAGTTCTAATCTCTCTCCAAAAACATTTACAAAATTAGCTTTGGAAGTTCCCTCATATAATCTTCTCTCTTGACCCTTATCTGAATCCTCTTCACCTTTGAAAGGGTGAATGCAATACTTAAACATTTAATTAATGAGAACTTTTGCTTTTATTAAAAATTAAAACTAATAGTTTGATGAGGGAAATAGAGTTCACTGTTTTTAAAACTCTTGGTTTAACACTTTATGACTCAGACATTTTCAGGTCCAGTTCTAAGTATGTTTTCTTTTGATTATTAGTGTGAATAGCTCTCAAAAATAAACAAGATACCCTATAAAGTTACATAGATCCTCAGGAAAGAAGAACATCATGGACTGTCCTTATGAAAGAAGGATATTGATTTTTCACAATTTAAAGGCAGTTTTTGTTGAAATTTGGCAAGAAAAATATACACTTTGCCCAATGTCAAGCGTTTTTTCCCCCAAATGATCAGTAGCTATTTCTTCTGAAAAATATTTTTAACATTTTACTTATTTATTTACTATTTAATTATGTATTATAATTATATTTAATATTTTAATGGATAGATTCAAAGCTCCTCTTTGAAAGTTGTTTAAATGGGTTACATAATTGTTTTCCCAAGGCTTTAAGTGTACAGATGGCAAAGTATTTATAGCAGTATTTTATTTTTGGCAATAATGGTTTACTTTTTTAGATATTTTGCTAATTTTAGGGATGGTATATTATCACAGATGACATTTTAAAGCAGAATATATTCTTAGCTTCATTATTAACATAACCTGTAAATATACAGGTGACCTGACACAAAATGGATCCTAGATTTAGAGATGAAAGGAGCCATCTACTATGGTGGAAACTGAAGAAGCCCAAAGAGGGGAAGGGCTTTGTGCAGGGTATTGCTGGAAGGGGTCTCAGAGGCCACTGAGTTCAACTTCATCATATTTAAGGAAAATAAATTGAGACTTGGGAAGTGGTAGTGATTGGCCCAAGATCACATAGGCGATAAGCAAAGGCAGGATTTGAGCACAGATCATTTAACTCCAGAGAAGCTTTTTTTTCCATCGCATCATATTGTGATAGGCTCAAAGTGAACAAAGATACTACTGTCCACTTTTTTGTGTAGTGGAATTCTCACTCTTCCTTCAAGGTACTTTACATACCATACAATATGGGATTATATGGTATATAGACTGAGGAAGGAGATCAATTTCAATCTGTATGTTAAATATTATAAAATCTAAATATCTAAATATTTGTTATATTGTAAACTCCTCATGGTCAAGAATGGTATTTTGCTTTATTTTGGGGGGCTTAGAACAGTGCCCAGCATATAGTATAGACTTAATAAATGTTTACCAACTGAAATTTTATTTATTTATTCTTATACTAATAGCTTTTTATTTACAAAAAATACACAAAGATAGTT
This sequence comes from Sminthopsis crassicaudata, assembly GCF_048593235.1. Lineage (NCBI taxonomy): Eukaryota > Metazoa > Chordata > Mammalia > Dasyuromorphia > Dasyuridae > Sminthopsis > Sminthopsis crassicaudata. Next base: position 55,419,164 of record NC_133623.1, on the reverse strand, counting down.
TTCGACATTCTCCCTTGCAAAACCTTGTGTTTAAATTTTTTCTCCCTCCTTTCCTTACTCCCCTTCCCAGACAGAAAGTAATCCAATATCTGTTCAATATGTGAAATTCTTCTATACATATTTTCACATTTATCATACTACACAAAAAAAAAATCAGAACAAAAAGAAAAAAAATGAGAAAGGAAAAAAAATCAAGCCAATAATTTTAAAGAAGGTGAAAATGCTACGTTGTGATCCATACTCAGTCTTCACAAACACTCTCTGGGAGCAGATGGCTCTCTCCATCACAAGACCATTGGCACTGGTCTGAATCACCTCATTGTTGAAAAGAGCCATGTCCATCACAGATGATCATCACATATTCTTGCTGTTGCCATGTATAATATTCTCTTGCTTCTGCTCACTTCACTTAGCATAAGTTCATGTAAGTCTCTTTAGGACTTTCTGAAATCGTCCTGCTGACTGCTTCTAATAGAACAATAATATTCCTTAACATGCATATACCAGAACTTATTTAGCCATTTTCCAACTGATGGGCAGCCATGGCAGCTATAGCCATAGTCATAGACACTCGGGCTATGGCAGTCATCAAAGAAAAGATCTCAATCTTTAGGAGAAGAGGGGTGTCTTTAATGTTCAAATGGAGTCCAAAGTGATTACAGACACAGATGAAACTGAGCTTGCAAGACAACTAGAGAGGCTTGAAAGGGAAAATGTTGAGGTGGAGGGAGATGCTGTTGCTGAAGAAATGGAAGCCAAAGCTGAAGATTAATTAACTTTTTAGGAAAAGGTGCCCCACTGGAGAAACACAGACCAGACCTTCCTGGCCTTAGATACCCTAGACTTGAGAGTTTTCCAATAGTGAAAACTTCAAAGCTGAATATTTTGTATTTCAAAGTACTTAAATGTTTCAACTGACCAGCATGTGAAATGCCCTCCCAAGTGCTGGCTACCTTCACACATTGAGCTCTTTTGAAGGGAATGGCCCAATTTCACTAGAGACTAAAACCTCAGAAACTGAGATTATCCACTTAATTGGGCCTGAGGTTTTCCATGTCTATTTCCAATTGGCAGCCTCCCCCTCCCCATTTAGTGCCTCTTTGAAATTTACCAGGAGTACCAAAAGCAAACAATTCCAATCTTTCTACATTCATTGTATTCAAAAGAGCATTAAATAAATTTCTGGGATATATAAACGAAACAAAAAAAAAACTAGACAGCCATGGCTGTCTAGTTCCTTGACATTACAAAGAGGGCTGCTACAAACATTTTTGCACATGTGAGTCCTTTTCCCTCTTTTATGGGATATAGGCTCAGTAGAGATACTTCTGGATCAAAGGGTATGCACAATTTGATAGCCCTTTGGGCATAGTTACAATATGTTCTCCAGAATGATTGGACCAGTTTACAACTCCATCCACAAATATATTAGTATCCCAGCTTTCTCATTTCTCATCCCAACAATTTATCATCTTTTCCTATCATCTTACCAGTCTGAGAGGTATAAAGTAGTACCTTTCAACTGAAATTATAGTCACTATTAATTTATGATTTTTCATATTAAGCATTTAAAAATAGAAATTCTAATATTTTCTTCCTGCATTTCAATAGATTCTCTTCCGCGTCCCATGATGAATAGTGGAGAGAATTACTTTATGTTATATGGCCAGAATGGTGAGTAGTTTTCATTCTTATTTCACTTTTCTCACTTCATAAAAATAAGTGCATATTCTTCTGAATTTTTGATATTTGTCAATTTCCTAAGGCATAATAATATTCAATTCAAGTAACATAATACATTTTTTTCAGATACTCTCTAATAAATAGGTATTTTTTAATTGGTCATCCATTTAAAAAAATTTTCAGTCTTACTGGCATATCACAGGGTATAATATATTAGATTTCTTCTCCATCTGTTTTGTATTTCAATTTCTCGTAATTTGTCTTGGCAGTTGAGTAGTGCTCTATTTTAAGGAATAGGAGTTAATTTTTTTTTTTAATAAATCTTTCATTTATCCACATAATATGTTTTTATAAAATCTCCTTTTATTTTCAGAATTTCTACTTCAATACTTCTGTGGTGGTTATAAATATGTTTATTTCCATTTTTTTACTTGCAAATTTAATTCTTCACTCTTTTCTCTCTTTTGTTGACAAAACATTTTTACAAATAACTTTGCCTCTAAAAGTTCCTTTGACCATATCACCGTTTTGATAAATATTAGCTATCATCACTGATATATTATCTTCTTTTATTTTTTTCAAAATGATTGTGTGATTTTTCTCGACTCATACTTTAGGATATAATTTATTCTTCATTTACATTTGAATTCTTTCTTCCACTTCCTTTTGCTATAATTCCTTGCTGGGCTGCTGTCTATGTAGCATACATTTGTTATTTCTGTTTTTCTCAACTTGTTATTAAAAAACTCTTGACTGGAGTTATTGTTGCCATCTACTGCTTTGGTATAGTGAAAAGCACACTGAATTTGGAAGGCAAAGGACCTCAATTTGAACTGAGGCTTTACCACCTGTGTGATGCTGGGCTTTTGACTCTTGATCTTTGAAATGATGGGGATGAGCTAAATGATTTCTAAGGTCATTCTCTATGTTTCAATTGGCTTGCTCATTTCTGCTTAGCTCCTGACATCTGCTGGCACTATTTTAGGCTGCTGGGATTTATTCATTAACAAAGTGTTATTTCTCTTCTGTGAGATGCCTTGAGCTAATCACAAGTTTTCAGTTCCATTATTAGGAAGGTCCATGGTCCCACAGAGCTAGCTCAGGAGAAAGGAAGCACTTTGCCATACTGGAGGGTGGAGCTGCTTTGTCTCCTAAATATCATTTCACCCCATCTTTATCAGATGTTTGTGGACTCTTAGATCTGTCATCAATGTGTGAGCTATGCCTTTCAGCCACATTTGCTATGATCTCCACACATTATCTTTACAACTTTTTGTAGAACGGAAATCATGCTAGGATGTGAGACATGATAAAACTCATCTAAGTCTAAAGTCACATAACAAAAGTAAACTTAATGTTTTAATCAAATTGGTTATTGATTATCAAGCTAAAAAAGGTTATTTTGATTATTTTACTAAACTTAATTTGGTTGTTCAATAATTGAATGTGGTGACTATGTAGACACGGGTGTGACAAGCTGACTAAAAAACAAAGAGAAAAAACTTCAGTTAAATATTCTTACATCCAAACACAGGCATTAATCTAAACTAAATGATAAGCTAAAACACCAACCCACTGCCCAGAGCACCATTACTTTTTCAAATGTAAACTATTAGGTACAATCTAATGAAGTACTAGTAGTGAAGGGAGAAATCATTGTATGGTGAACATACTGAGACTAAACATTCTTTTTAAAGTGTCATTAAGCAAAATAAGAGAAAACAAATTTGGGTCTAAGTAATGACTTTCAGAATGGTGAGATTCACTGATCCAGGGCAATCAGAGCAAACATACTCAATAAGAAAAAAAATATTATTTAATATTCAATTAGCTTATTAAGCAGGTGCAATAATGATTTGGTCAACTCCAGTCATTGATCCCAATTAGTTTGGATCAGCTATTATCTTAAGTTTGTTGGTTTCTCAAAACCACAAAACACTTTCTGATTGGCTAAATCCACAGGTGCCTTCCTAGAAGGCTTTTATTGACTGTAATGTCCGGGCTAGCTTTCTGGAGGTCCTCCAGAAAGGGCCTTGGTCTCAGTAGGATAGACACCAGGAGGATGGACAAGAATAGAATCCAAAGTCTTTATTGTCTCTTAAATAGTCTGTGTCTGTCATAGTCTGACCCAGATTCCTCTAGTAGTCTGCCAGTCTGACTTCAGTCTGACTATTGTCTGCCTTTTGTCTGACTTCCTGTTCCCAGTTCTTAAATACTCTATTATAATTACATCACTACAGTATACTGAATATGTGTGAACTAGAGAACTATTACATCACCATACTAAGTACTAAGTCTATGTAAACTAGAGAACCTTGTCTCATCAATTCCTCTGAGTTAACACCTTGTTACAAGTATACTTTCAAGTATACTTGTCCAGAGTGCTGGCTTTCTACAATATATATTCCTGCATACTGTATTATGCTGTCTGTTAAGAAGAAAAATTCAAGTGAATTAGATTAAAATGTCCTTTAAAGTTTGATATATGGGCATGTGAAGAATGTGTTATAACTAAAGAAGCATGACCTAATACCCACATCGTGAAGAACAAGTTCATTAATTAAAATCTAATTTCAAATCTTATTTCCACAGAAAAGAGAAATATTTTTATCATAAGCCCACCCCCATATACTTTTAAAAATTCCTCTTGAAAGGATACAGCACAACAATACCATAGGTTGGAAAATAAAAATGCATTTTTCCTATTGGAATTCACAGAATATCCCTGAAATCTATCAGCAAACTATTCAAAGATCAACCGATTTCAAGATAAGAGTTCTTCATCTGGAATGTTTTTTCAAGATATTCTAACTCTACTGAAATCATTGAGCTCCATGATTAAATGCCAAAATATTTGTTGTATTTCATAAGTGAGTTTACACAAATTTATTTTAGTATGGATTATCTCAGTGTGATCTTTTTGAATTCATATCTCACATGATGTTCTACACAGCCTCAGACATTACTTTCTTGCAATGCCATGGGTAATAAATATAAAGTAATCTTTTTTTAATAAGTGGTCACATTTTCCCCATGAAACTGGAGGAAAAAAAAACTAGGCTCTGACTTATTAATTTCTTTACTGTTCTTTCCTGATAATGACATTTGCTATTCAGAAATAATGCATATAAAATATTCCTCCTGAGCCCTCCTTACTGATGACTGCAGTGTTAAATTCCTCAATGCCAAAAGAAATTTTGTGAAAAAAACTTGAAATGATATCCAGAATGAGATTGCCATTTATATGACGAGGGTCATTAATAGAACTCTGAGGGTAAAGAAAGTTGCTGTACACATTTAGAAAGTATTATATGACCATGGGCTAGTTTGATGTTGTTAAAATTATGAAAATGGCCTCTAATAACATTCTGGAGGAGGCTGATATCTATGAAGCTTTTTATATTTCCTTGAATAGCAGGGATTTTTTAGATTCCCTCTTGATATACACAGAAACACACAAGATACACTTGGCTTCCACAATCACAGCCAAAGAGGAACGTGGGACAAACCATCTCAAGGGATGGAGGAGTTTGAGCTAATGAAAAAAGAATTAAAGTTATTCCCTTTCTATTCTCTCTACTGCCTTCACCTCCATACAAGTTTCCTCTATGTTCACAAAATTGGGCTCTGATGAACAAAACGAAAAGCAACAGAGATAATGAAGGGAAGAGGAGAAAAAGGAAGAAAAGTTGGAAGCAGGAGGTTACTTTAGAACCATTTGTCCATGTACAGAACTGAGGAAGCAAAATCAAAACTCCTTGGGGAAAAGCTAGAAAAAGACCTCATGCTACAAAGGAGTAGCATCCATTACATGTGCAAAAGAAGTCATCACTAGTAGTTTATTGCGATTTAATTTTGGAAAACAATCTAAAATCCAAGTGATTGTAAAAACCTCATTTGTTCTTTGTCCAAGAAACAAATTTTATGTGTTATTTTTTGAGTAAATCTCAATAAATACATATTCAATCTATTCCTTTCATTGAAAGTTGAATCTACCATTCTAGAGCCAAGGATTAGGCTGTTAGTAATATTTAGTAGACTACCACAACTTCATTTAGACATTTAGATAGGGATTTATAATAATCTTTCAGACCCTTAAAATTGCTCTAGTATTCAAAAGATCTTAGCTGGCTTTGGCTATCTTGCAAGATCTCCACTCCTGGTGCAAAGTGTTCAGTGGGGTGTGATCCTATAATTATGGGCCTCCATCTTTGTCTTTGGTGAAGAAACTAGAGACTATGACACTGTAAGTTTTGAAAAGTCAGTAGAGCAAGTCTTTTGAATATCTGGGAAATAAGAAAAATCCAAGAGTTCTATCAATTCTGGATTTTGCAGCCAGTCCAGTTTTGACATTCCAAAGAGCAACCTTGCAGTGTAGCACTTGGATATAACCTTTTTGGGGACAAATACTACATAGAAATGGTACTAAGTCTCAAGTTATTCTTCCCAAATACCAAGGTAAGAGAGGATAAAGTGTATCACTGAGGTATTGAGAAGAAAATGTGTTTTATTTTCTGGCTGTTTCTTTAAAATAAATGTGGTCATTGTTCAATCACTTGAGCTGTGTCTGACTTTTCATGACCCCATTTGGGGGTTTTCTTAGCAAAGATTCTGGGGTGGTTTTCCATTTCCTTTTCTGACTTATCTTACAGATAACAAACTGAGGCAAAGAGGGTGAAATGACTTATCCAGGGTCACATAGCTCCTAAGTGTGTCTGAAGGTAAGAAAGATATGAGTGTGAGTGTGTATCTATAAGTGAATATATAGATATCTAAAATATTCATAACAGCATCTTTTGAGATAGCAAAAACATGGGTAACAAAATGTATACCCATTAAATCAACTGAATAATGATAATCAAATTGTAATACATGAATGTAACAGAATATTATTAGGATCATCTAAATATGATTCTTAGTTCTTTTTAAGTTCAAAATGTTTATTTTTATTTTTTAAGCTTTTTATTTTCAAAACATCTACATGGATAATTTTTCAACATTGACTCTTGCAAAACCTTGTGTCCAAATTTCCCCTCCTTCCCCACATCGTCTCCCCCAGATGACAAGTAATCCAATATATGTTAAACATGTTAAAATATATGTTAAATCTAATATATGTATGCATATTTATACAATTATCTTGCTGCACAAGAAAAATCAGATCAAAAGAGCTCAAAATTTCAAGCTCAATTTTTAAAAGAAGTTATTGATCTTGTTATTACAATAATTTCCACATATTTCCCTTTATTTTGAGTTAACCTCTGGAAACAAGAAAAAGACCTATATATAACAGGTATAATAAGTACCTTTGATGCTGTAATAATCATTTTACACGCAAGTCTTTAATAAAAGGAGGAGACAGCTAGATGGCGCAATGCACAGAGCACTGGCCTTGGAGTCAGGAGGACTGGAATTCAAATCCAGATTCAAATACTTAACACTTTCTAGCAGTGTGACCCTAGGTAAGTCACTTCATCCCAATTGTCTTCCCCAAAATAAAACAAACTGAAATAAAAAACAAAAAACAAAATGAAATGAAAAGAGGGAGGTACATTTCCTCATCTCTTTTCTGTATCTAATACTGGTCATTCCAGCTCAGCAGCATCTAGATTTCCAACTGTTCAATTCGCCCTTAAGACTATGAGCTTTCTAATATTAGAACCTGTCTTTTGCCTTTCTTTGCATCCCAATGCTTATTTAGGCACAAGAATAGGCTTTAAATCAATGTTTACTGAAAACAAATAAGGAAACTGAGGCTCAGGGAGGTTAATGACTTGCTCTGTCTTAGAAGTTAGTTAGCAGAATAAGGATGAGATCCCAGTTTTCCTCAGTACTTTTTTTCACTACAAATAACAAAAAAAAATTTTAAAAAATTCTATCGAGCAAGTTGTATGGGAAGAAAAACATGATACAGTATGACATTTTCAGAGTCCATTCCAGGGCAAAAATTACCAGAAAAACCTCAGAAAGAATTTTTTTTCAGCAAAGAATGGACTTATCAATAATCAAGTCTTATCACAATATGTCATGGGAAAATATCCCCAACAAGAACAACAACAAAACAAATAAAAGGGGAATGAATGGGACTTGACATAAAACACTAAGAAATGTTTCAGTAAATATAGTAGGCCAAGTTTACATTGGACTGTAACACAAATGACAAAGAAAGGATATCAAGTTGAATTTCCCCAATTCCCCAGCTAAGCAACTTGGATCAAACCCAAAGGCTTCAACACATAGGGAACTGTGCCAGTCAAGAAGGCGGGAGTATGGGTCTTTAATTGACTTAGCTAAAAGAAGAAAAGGCAATCTTATCAGGTCCCAAACAATGTTGAAATGGAAGAGGAATAATTTTTAAGCAATGGAGAAAATACCAGTTGAAAAACAGAATGATCAGTTTCTGAAAGGACTTCCATGAGATAGTAGCTACTAGAATACTGAACTTTGAGAGAACAAGACCTGTGTCTCACCTCAAACACTAACTAGCTATATTATGCGAGACAAATCTTTTTTTTTCTCAAAATGCACAACAGAAATAAGAGTAACTACTTCAATTTAAATTTTTTTATCTGAAGTTTTATTTAATTCATTAAGTATTTCTCAATGACATGTAATTAATTTTTAAAATTCTGAATTCCAAATTCTCTCCCTTCATTTCTCTTCTTCCCCTTATTGAGAAGGCAAGCAATTTGATATAGATTACGCATATGAAGTTAAACACAATGTATTTCCATATTACCCATGCAACAAAACAAAATGTAGAACCCCACCCAAAATACCCCACCAAAAATTCAAGAAAAATAAAGTAAAAAATGTGCTTCAATCTGTATGTAGACTTCATCCCTTTCCTGGAGGTAGACAGCATTTTTATCATAAGTCCTTCATAATTATCTTGGAACAATGTTTTGCTGAGAATAGCTAAATAATTTATAGGTGATAATCATAATCTGTCCAAGGTTTCATGGTTCTGTTCACTTCACTTTGCATCAGTTCATGCAAATCTTCCCAGTTTTTTTTTTCAAAACCATCCTCATTATCTCATGTAACACACAGCATTCTATCACAATAAAAAAACACAACTTCTCTAGCCTTTCCTCAACTGATGGTCATCCCTTCAGTTTTCAATTATTTTCCATGAGAAAAAGAGCTACTATAAATACACATTAAGTCCTTTTACTTTTTTTTTTAATCTCTTTGGGATACAGGCCTACCTGCAGTATTGCTTAATGAAAGTGTATGCAGTTTTATAGCTCTTTGGTCATAGTTCCAAATTACTCTCCAAAATGTTTGCCTCAGTTTACATTTTAACAAACAGTGTATGAATGTCAGAATTTTTCCATATTCCTTCCAAAACTTTTCATTTTCCTTTTCTGTCAGGTTAGACTATCTTATAGGCATGAAATAGCACCTCAGAGTTGTTTTACTTCACATTTCTCTAATCAACAGTGATTTAGAAAATTTTTCTTCATATGAAAAGTGTTCACATCATTTGATCTATTGTCAACTGAGAAATGACTCATTCTAATTAACTCAATGCTCTATATATTGGAGAAATGAGACCTTTATCAAAGAAATTTACTGTAAAACTTCCCTCGAATTTCCTTGTAAATTTGACTGACTGGTTTTGTTTGTTTAAAAAAAAACTTTTAAAATTAAAGTTATCAAAATTGTCCAATCTTGTAAAGTTCTCCATCTCTCATTTAGTGATAACTTCTTCCCTTATTTACAGATGTGATAGGAAAAATTCTCCATGCTCCCCTAATTAGATTATACCATCTTTTATATCTAAATCATGTACCTATTTTGATCTTATATTGGTAAATAGTGTAAAATACTGGTTTATACCTAGTTTTTGCTAAATACCTTTCTAGTGTTCCCAGCGATTTTTTGTCAAGTACTGAGCTCCTGTCCCTAAAACTTGGCTATTTGGATTTATCAAACACTAAGCTACTATGGTCATTTACTACATATTATATGCCGGATCCCCTGATTCATCACTTTATTGCTTAGTCAATACCAGACTGTTCTGATGATTACCATTCTGTAATACAATCTGAGATCAGGTACTGTTAAGTCATGTTCTTTCACATTTTTTTTCATCGATTCCATTGACATTCTTGACCTTTTCTACTTCCAGATGAATTAAAGTATTTTTTTTTCTTATCCTATAAGATAATGTTTTTGGGAGATAGAACTAAGATGGCGGAGTAAAGGCAAAAACTCACCTAAGCTCCCCGCCAAACCTCACTAAAGACCTTAAATAAAAATTCAATAAATTCTAGAGCATCAGAATCCACAAAAACACAGAGTGAAATAAATTTTTTAGCAAACTAGAAACAAGCCTCAGGGCAAAGGAGCTAGGACTACAACCAAGAATCACCTACCTAGCAAAACTGAATATAATCCTTTGGGGGGGGGGGGATACACATTCAGTGAAATAAAGGATTTTCAAGCTTACTTGAGAAAAAGTTATGGTACTGAAAATTAATTAATTTAGACAGAAGTGTTATTTTTATTATGTTGATTTGGCTTACCCTATGAGCAAGGGCAGCTAGGTTGCACAATGGACAGAGAGCTGAGCCCAGAATCAGGAAAATTCATCTTTGTGAGTTCAAATCTTGCCTCAGACACTTACTATGTGACCCTGGACAAGTCACTTAACCCCACTGACCTCAGTTTCTCATTTGTAAAATAAGCTTGAGAATAAAACAGAAAATCATTCTAGTATCTTCGCTAAAAAAAAAAAAACAAACAAAAAACAAAACAAAACAAAAAGGTTCATGAAGGGTTGGACACGAATGAATGATTGAACTCAACAACGATAATCAGCAATGAAAGACTTAGCAACTTTGATAAATACAATGATTCACAATAATTCCAATGGAATTATAATAAAAAATGTTATCCACCTACAGAGAGTTAAATGATAAACTCAAATGATGAAAGCATATTGACCATGAAATTAACTGCAGCTTGTGCACTAACATCAGTTGCTAAAGACTAAAAGGCACTGAAATTCTATGAAGAACTTGTGACTAAACCAATTCAAAACATACTCTGATATATGACAACTTCCAAAAATGGAAATTATGGAAAAGCAGAGTTTGGGAAAAATAAAAGAGTAGAGAGTAGCTAAGAACTTGTAGACTTCACAATACATGAATGTCTCCAAATCACAAATACTTTCTTTTAAAAAAGAAATACATGGCAATTTATACCATAGAGAATCAAATCTATTTTAACAGATAAGAAAAGACTTCTTATTGATGTGGGAGTGAGCTGACCATGAGTCAGCTGTCTGTGTAGAATCATATTATTGATTCAAAGTTTTAAAAAATAATAACAATAAGAAAAAGATATATGCATTTAAACAGTCAAACCTGAAATTGACCAAATAACTGAAAATAAAGCTCAGAAGAGGACAAGATAACTATATCAAAACATACTACAGAAATTTCGGTCAGAAATTTAACCAATATAAATTAACTGCCATAACAAGGTGACAAAAGGAGCCCAACACTTTAGTCAGAAAATAAATGATTAGCAAAGTACTTTGCCTTTTTTTTCCCATGGGCAATATTTGGTTTGCATATGAACTTGTCTATAAGTTTGAAAAAGATGAACAGATGACTTGAGTACTATCTCATTAAGCAGAGAGAATTAGTGGAGGGTCAAACCAATATAAAGAAAGCTTTGCAAGAAATATAACTAAGCAAGTCATCCCACTGACATTCAAGGATGACTTAGAGACAGAAGAAAAATGGAAAAGATTTGCAAAAGTCATTTTAACTAATTGCTTCTCCATCAAGTGAGGGGAACTGCTATACTTGGATACTAAAATCACACACAGATACACACACACACACACACACACACACACACATGATCAATGATATGTGAAACCACTGAGAGACTGATATACAATGTATGCAAAGGAGAGGAAAATACCAAAGGCATGGGAAATTTTGGACGTATCATAATACTAGAAAAGGAAAAAAAAGGAATCCAGAGAGCATCAAAAACTACTTATCTATTCATACAAAAATCTTCATGGCAATCAACTGTACACATATTGAGGACCTCCTTGATGAGGATAATTGTAGGGAACAAGCAGTTTTTTACAAGCGATATTTGACAATTGGCCACATAATTAAACAACCTACAATTAAGTGAAGGATATACAGAATATAATATCCCATTGTACTGCTTGTTAATTACACAAATACAGCACATTCAATTTAGTGGATTAAAATGCTGCTTTATAAATTCTTTTACAATAAGGTTTCCTCCCACTCATGCTTCAACACCATTTTTGATCCCCTAGAAGATGCAAAATTAGAAATAACTCATTCAAAAACTCTTAGATTAAATAATAGCAAGCAAGCCATAAAATGATTAGAAGTATGCTTGCCAAAGGTATGGCTTTGTTATGGAGAATGTCCAGCAAAGAATACCAACTGAGGAAGGATTCCTTGTAATTGTGGATGAGTTGCCTAGAAAGCTGAAGAATATTGATGGCATTATGGTCAATTTAGTTGAATTGTACAAAATCTATTGTCTTCAAAAATTAGTTTCCTATTTCTATTAAGAGTTGGATGCATGACAGCAACTTGAGAACATGATGGAAATCTTTTCTTCTATATGCTTTCCCAACTTTAGGAGACCTCCCTGCAAATAATGAACACTCTGAAATGTTTGGTTACAGAACAAATCTCATCAAATGGCAAGATTCTAGAAGTTTAAGTAAAATCAATTCACAAGTTACTGCTAATTGTTTAAAGTATTAGTACAGTTATATGATTTTGATATCTTATTAGTAAAAGAACAATAAGCCTTTGATAACAATGTTCTGTCACAATAGTTTCAATTATATCTAAAGATTCCAAAATGTGTTCAGCTTTTTAAATCTATTAGGATAAGGACAGGATTCCTTCCTGTGAGTAACTCCTGATAATCAATTTCACCTTACTTTAACCACTCTTCAATCTTTTGGTTTTGTACATCCATATGTCAAAATGTTTGTAAATATTCCACTTAAGTAAACATAGGAGAGTGTCACATAAAAACAAGGGCAGAGGATTTGTAAATCTCTGCCTTGACATGAGCTTTGTGACCTTGACAGATCACTGAAATGTTTTGAGCTGCATTTCCTCATCTGTAAAAAATAGGGTCAAAAATGCTTCATCTACCTACTTGACAGGGTTATTTCTAAGGAAAATGCTGGGTAGGACTTAAAGCACTGTAGAAATGATTATTCACATTACCAAAAAAAGATTTGCTCAATTTTTCTTGAAAAACTGATTTTCCACATCCAGATATTTAGTGACTCTTTCCTGTCCATCTTAAACATGGAAGATGGAAGCAGGCACAGAGCACCAAATAGTCATCAATATTGGGCTTTCATTAGCCAGTTCCCCTTTTCAATTGAATTCAATTTACATACAGCTCTTTAGGAATACATCTTTTCTACAGAGCGAGACAGACCTCTGTCTCAACACAGCATTTTAACATTTACACATCCCAAATGACTGAGTATACAAATAGACCACAATAAGGAAGAAATGCTGTGGTCTTGAAAGCTTCAAGAAATAAGAACACAGTATCTGAGAATTATTTCCTGGTGCAAACCAGAAATTGAACTGGTTGAAAGAGAACAAGTCAGAGTGCTGAAGAACAAACAGCAGCCTTTTCTCATCCATATCAGGATTGTGTAATAAATTACCCTCTTCTCTCACATACTGTCAGGAGAAAACGATGTTTAGATTAAACCTCGCTAAGCCCTAAAAGGATAATTTGTCAGTATTTTCCAGTTTACTACCAATGCAGTATTGATTTGCTAGGGCCCTTCTTTCTATTTTATTTACACTAATTCAATCTGGAACAACTGAAACTGAACTTGTTGAAAAACAAGATATTCCTTTATTTTAAGTCTTAGAGGCTCAGGGAAGAAGACAATAGTAAACAAGATCAAAGTATTCATTATGTTTCTTCGGGTACAGATCAACACTTTCTTTAAAAGGAAATTATAACCACAGGGATCCACACATGAGAAACAAATATGCATAATACATGTATATAGCCATTTGTTGGTATGTTATGTGTAGATGTATAATGTATATCAGTCTGTCAGTCTACCTAGCTATCGCATATACGATGCCATTGTGGATAAGAGGCTGGCCTAACAGGTAAGAACTCAGTTCTCATTCTGTCTCTTGACTCTGGAAAAGTCACAATCTTTTTTTTTGTTTGTTTGTTTTTTATTTTTTTATATATATAAATCTGTTTTTTTTTTTTAAATATAAACCTGTATTACTTATCAGATGCTTCTGGAAAAATACAGTTATTCTGAGACCAAGTATTGAATAAAGAAGGATATGTTTTTTCAACAATAAAATCTATTAGCAGATAGGAGTCTATTACCTGCAAAACTATACAACGCCCTTCTGGTTGGGGGAGTGTGTGTGTGTAAAAAAATAAGGAAGATGGTCATTTGGTTTTTCTCTTGAGTCAATGTGTTTGCTTTTTTCCTCCCACTTCATGGTATTTTTTTTCAATTACATGTAAAAATAGTTTTCAACATTCATTTTTGTAAAATTTTAAAATTTAAATTTAAGATTTAGATCCTCCCTCCCTTCCCAAAAATCACTTAATTTTTTAGTTCTCTGAGCAACTTAGGTTATAAAATTAAAGATGAATTTCTAGTCACCATCCACAAGGGAAGATTTTATTCTGGGAGTGTTCTATACTGATAAAATCCCAAGTAAGGACCAAATAAATACACAAGTGCAGTGCAGTATACATATAAATAACTCTGCAGACACATACGTATACATAAGGAGCAATGTGGCACATTTCACCGAAAACAGTACTTAGATCAGAAAGAAAAGGATATAAAACTTCACCATTACTATAATAATACATACTACTCTGGCTATTTGGGGCAAGTTCAATTCTATTTTTAAAAGATAATTTACCTTCTTAGTGTCCTTGGCCCTCAAAGCATAAATTGCGGACAATATTGTGGACCAAACTATATCGGTATACTGGAAGAGAGTGTTTACTCACTGAGAGTACCTAGAGCAATAAAATGACAAGTCTGGACCAAGAGGGGAAAAAACCCTCAGGAATTTATTAAGTACTTATGTGGTGAATAGTGTGCTAGGCATTAGGCATATTAAAATGGGGAGAATTCTTGCCTCAAGAAACTGACATTCTACTAAGATACAACGTGTTGCAGGAGTAGGGCACTAACTATTGAGACAATCAAGAAAGATCTCTTCGAGAAGCTGACTCTTGAGCAGAGTCTTGAATACAGGTAGGGGGTGAGTGAAGACATCTCTCTTTCAAGGAGTAAAGGTAAGGAAGGAGAATATTCCAGACATGAGGGAGACTACCAGTACAAAAACATGGACAAGGGAAATATGCCATATATAGGGAAAGAGGAAGACCAGTCTGACTGGGATCTAGATTGTGTGAGAGTGATCAACTTGGAAACCTACATTGGATGGAACCCACAGTGAAGAGCTTTAAAAGCTAAACAGAAAGGCCTGTATTTTATCTTCAAAGGAATCTTATAGAGAGAGATAACAACTGAATCCATGAGAGTCCACACAATTAAGGAGAGAGTAAAAAGAGAAATATACAGAAACTTGAGAGAGACTGCCATAGGAAGCAAGACATGGATGATGAACTTGTGAAGAGACATAAAGAACGATCTGACAGCTAGGAAAAGATGCATGACACAGCATTGTCACACAGATCCAAAGAAGAAAGAATATATGCAAGGAAGAAGGCAATTGACATTATCAGATGCTACAGAGAAGTCAAGAATCAATCGACAAGCATTTGTTCAACACTACGTGCATGGCACTGTGTTAAGTACTGGGGATATGATGAAAAGCAAAAACAGTCCCTAATAACTTAAGTGGCTTACATTCTCAGAGGGGAAGATGGGATCTATAGAATGTAATTGTGGAAGGGAAGGCCTCAGAAGTTCAGAGAAATAGAAAAAGCCTCCTAGAAATGGGAAAAGCCCTCGAGTAAAGGGTAGGAGGGAGACTAATCCAAACATGGGGAACACCCAAAGGCACAGAGATGGAAAATGAAATATCATATGCAAGGGATAGCAGGCAGGTCAGCATGTCTGGACAATAGAGTATGTGGATCAGAGTGTAAGAAGATTGGTAAGGTAGGAAGTGACCAAATTGTAGAGAGTTTTAAGTATCAAAAAGATTATTACATATTTGGTTTTGTGGGTAAGATAATGTTGTTGGAGTTTATTAGGCAATGAGGTGAAATTCACTTTATTATTTTTTTAGTTTAATTTTATTATATTTGCAAGTTTATATTCTCTCCACTTCACTATACCTTCTCAGCCCATCTTTTAAGAGAGCAAAGAAAATCAGCACACAGGCTGTAAATGTCAAGCCAAATTTCTACACTGGCTAGGTTAAAAAAAAAGTTTCAGTATGCAGAGTCAATCACTTCTCTACCTGAAAGGGGTAACATGTTTTGTGGTGAATCCTCTGAATTGTGGCTAGTCATTGTGTTGATTAGAGTGCCTGAGCAATTAAAAGTTGTTCATCACTAAAATATTGCAGTCATTGGAGAAATTATTCCCCTGGTTCAATTCACTTCAGTCAGCATTAATTCAAACAAAGTTTCCTATGTTCCTTTTAAACCATCTATTTTGTTATTTCTCATAGCATTGTATTTCATCATATACCACAACCAGTTTAGCCATTCTCTAAGTTATGGTCACACCCCCTAAGTTTCCAAGACTTTGCTACAAAAAGCTTCTCTGAATATTTTTGTACACTTTGGTTCTTTTCCTTTTGTCATTTATCTCTTTGTAGTAGAGAGCAACTAGGTGACATGGTGGATTAAGTGTTGGGCCTTAAATCAAGAAGACCCGAGTTGCAATTCAGCCTCAGACACTCACTAGCTGTATGACCCTGGGCAAGTCACTTTATTCTATTTGTGTCAGTTTCATCATCTATAAATTGATCTGGAGAAGGAAATAGCAAATCACTTCAGTCTCTTTGCCAAGAAAACCCCACGTGGGGTCACAGAGTGTAGGATATGAACAAAATGCTTAAAGATAACAACAAAAAGCTATGGTATCGCTGGGTCAAATGATATACACAAGCTTAATAGATTTGGGGGCAGAGCTCCAAAATGCTTTCCAGAATAGTTAGACCAAATCAAGTGCCATCTACAGTACATTATTATACCTGTTTTCCCATAATTTTTCTACCATATCCATATTCCCTTTTTGTCAGTTTTGCCAATCTGATGGGTATGAGATAGTATCTCAGAGTGGGTTTATTTTCGTGTTTCTAATGACTATATATTTAGCATTGAGAAATCTATGGGTATTGATATTGTGGATATTTTCCTCTGAAAGCTGCTCAAAGACATTTCCTTTGACAACTTATGTGGAAGATAGAGAGGAGTGGGGAGGCACTTGAGGCAGAGAGATTGTAAGACTATTGCAACAGTCCAGCAAAAAATGAAGGCCTGAACTCAAATGCTATTGCAGTCAAGAGAAGGAGATGTTCAGAAGAAATGTTGCAGAGGCAGAAATTATAAATTTTAGCAACTGTTTAGATATTTGATATGAGCAAAAGAGGAATCTAGAATGACAATTTTAATCTGGGTGAATGGAAGGATAGTGGTGCCCTTGATAGTAATAGAAAAGTAAAGAAAACAAGGGCTGAATAGAAGGATAATGATTTCTATTTTGGACATCCTCGCTTGATATGTTCATTTCTACTAGCTATCATTGCATATATCTTCTCCTTTTGGTGGCTGAAGTCCTTGAAAAGTCTGCCTAAAATAACTCCTTCCAATCTTCCTTCTCACTCTTTTTAATTTTCCACAGTTTGGCTTCCAAACTTATTCAACCAAAAATGTTCTTTCTAAAGTTACCAATGATTTCTTAATTGCTAAATCCAAAAGCCATTTTGAACCCTAATCCTTGACTTCTGCAGTCTTTGACAATGATCACCATCTTCCTAGATTTCCGTGATACCACTTTATGCTTGTTCTCCTTCTGTTTGATCAATCCTTTTCAGTCTTTTTTCTGGATCTTCATGCAGGTTAGGGTCACTCACTTTGAGCATCACCAAGGGTTCTGTCTAGGCCCTCTTCTCTTTTCCCTCTGTACTATTACATCTCTCATCAGCTCCTACGGTGTCACTTATTATCTCTATGCTGATGTTTATCAGACCAACTTAACCCTAAACTCTCTTCTTACTGCCAGCCTTACATTTCCATCTTCTGTTCTATGGTAAATTTATAAGGACAGGGAGCAGAGTTGCACTGAATGGGTTAGTGTGGTTGGGTCAAATCTGTACTTGTGTGTATGACAGCCCAAGGCACTTCATTAATTATCTCACTCTTGAAGATATTCCCTCCAGTGCTGCAGATTTGCAGGCAAGAGTGACTGTTATTTCTGACTGAATAACATTGTTTATACAAAATACAACTAACTGGGCATATCAAATGAAGCCATATCTATAAAACAAAGCAGGATTGTCAATCAAATTAAAAAGAGAGATGGACCAGTGATTCGACAATGTACATTTGTTGTTTTATTTAGGTCTATGATTTCTAATATGATTTCTTATTTGTCCTGACTTTACTAATCAAGTCACTCAAAGATGGTAAGTGGATTGCCTTATATAAATCCTTGGTTAAAAACAAATCAGCTGAAACGGATTTAATTCGCCACTTCAGTTAACCAGCTGACCCATTTGTATAAATATACACACACAGAGAATTTACATAGTATTCTAATTTTATAGGTTTTGCACACAAAGGAATTGGAATTTCTTATCTGACCCCCTACAGTTGACTCCCCTAAATTTGTTATCTATTTATGGTGCTATTTAACAACTCAGCTTACTGGGGCTTGTAATAATGGGGGAGGGTCTTCTTTGCTTATGGCTTCTTGGAGTAGAAGGAACAAATATCTGCACTGAAAAGTTTTAAATGCTTCCTGAACTGCAGGACTTCTCCAAGTGCACAAGCTCTTTCTAGCCCCTGAAGAATCATTTCAGCATGTGTAAACTTGCCAAGGAACAATAAAAATAAGGGATAAACTATTTCAACCAAACTGTTTCTGCACTTCCCCTAACATCAAAATAAATGAAAATTACTTAAATAGAAATTTCCAGATGACATCGGTCATAAAACTGAAAACAAAAAGAGAAGAATATGGACTCTGGATGAATAAGGAAAACACTATTTCAAATCAGCCACTTAGCATAATCCAGCCATTTGTTCATGGAAACAATTATGTGTACACTGCTGAAATTGTTAAGTGACAAGAGCATATTATTTGCTTCCAAAAGAAAATAGCATGGTATACATTACATCAAAGGTTTAAAATTTGCAGCTGTCTTTTTGCTTTTATAATTGCTGCTTTTGGCAGCCAACTCTGAGACATAAAACTGTGTCCACTGGATAGTAATACTTTCAAACCAAGCTCTTCTCTTCAGACAAGAACTTGTTCTCCCAATAGAGTGCTTCCAAAATTAGCAAAAGAAAACATATCCTGGTCATTATGGAACTGCAGATTTCCAACACCAATTTTATAAATCCAAACTATTCATGTGACTTAAGAGTACTGCTGAAGGGCAAATTTCATTATCTTCAAGAGTTCTTTTTCTTTTTAGAAGAAAAGATACATGCCAAATGAATCAATACCATGAGTTAAAACTGGGGACAAGTAGAGAGTTGAGGGCAGTACATTTTTTGGTCCTACGTTCTTCTGAATTTTCAAAGTAATGTTTCAATACGCCAATGTCTCGCCATGATCTACAAGTAACCCTGGTTTCCTGAATGTTCTGCTATCCAAATTCAGTCTGGGGTAGGTACTACTAAATTGGAAAGGTTTTGAGAAGGTTTCTGGCAAAGGCTGCCTGAAGTCTGAGAAATGCAAATTAAGACAACTCTGAGATACATACCTCTCAGATTGGCTAAGATGACAGGAAAAGCTAATGATTAATGTTGAAGGGGATGTGGGAAAACTGGGACACTGATACATTGTTGGCAGAACTGTGAATGGATCCAGCCATTCTGGAGAACAATTCGGAACTTTGCCCAAAGAGTTACAAAACTGCACATACCCTTTGACCTAGGAGTGTTTCTGTTGAGTTTATATCCCAAAGAGATCTTAAAGGAGGGAAAGGGACCCACATGTGCAAAAATGCTTGTGGCGGCCCTTTTGTAGTGGCAAGAAACTGGAAACTGAGTGGATGCCCATCGATTGAAGAATGACTGAATAAGTTATGGTATCTGAACTTTACGTAATATTATTTTTCTATAAGAAACAATTAGCAGGATGATTTCAGAGAGCCCTGAAGAGACTTATATGAACTGATTCTAAATGAAATGAGCAGAATTAGGAGATCATTGTACATGGCAACAATACGATTATACGATGATCAATTCTAATGGACGTGGCTTTCTTCAACAATGAGATGATTGAGGCCAGTTCCAATGATCTTATGATGAAGAGAGCCATCTACACCCAAAGAGAAGACTGGGACCTGAGTGTGGATCACAACATAGCATTTTCACTCTTTTTGTTGTTGTTTGCTTACATTTTATTTTCTTTATAATTTTTCCTGTTTGATTTGATTTTTCTTGTGCAGCAAGATAATTTTATAAATATGTATGCATATAATGGATTTAACATAAATTTCTACCATGTTTAACATAAAAACTTTTACTTGAACTGTAGTTTTTCATTTTTTCACATGATATTTCTCTTGTATCACATTTTTCCATCCACTGAAATATACATGTGTACATTAGATGGATATACCTATTCTTACATGGCAGAAATCTTTTTTTTTACTTCAATATGAAGGCTTTCTAAAAAGAAACCTTATTCTCCAGCACTTGATTATTAAGTTTGTGGCTCCATCAGTGGTACAGAGAAGGCAGAAATAGATCTAAAAATCTTGTATGAGAGAAAACAAACAAACAAACAAAAAAAACCCTCCAGACTTGTCCAGTTCCTAGCTTCCTAATACCATCCAGATTGTTATAATATTCCTGCAAATGAAAACAACTGCAGAAGCATTGCCTCCACCTACAGCAATTCCAATGACTTACATACTTCCTGTGATGGTGTAACATCTCCAAAGGAGCCATTCCAAAGTCAACTACAGTGTCTTATACATGGCTGATGGGTCCAGCAGAGCAGTTATTATGTCAGTTATACAGCAGGGTTCCTGCCAAAGCTATTACCAAGTCATTGCATTGTTCCACATACTTCCTTTGACATTTGGATGGTTCCTGAGGAACTGTTATCATTGCCATGGAAGTGTCCTGTTTAACTTATAGTGCTAGGGAAAAACAAACAGGAAAATAAAATAAATAAATGAATACAAACACTTCCATTCAAAACCTATGTGAATGACTCCACATAACCAAATATCTGAAGAAGGGAAGAGGTCTTGGGGGAATAACAATCTCACATCACCCAGGAAACCCAGGGTAGCCATTTGTGCCACAACATCTGCATGACAGTGATGGTATGTTTATTGCTAACCCATTGTATATTATGAGCTTCATTGGGGTAGATTACAGAAGCAAGGGGAAGCATTACTGGTGAATTTCTACTTTGTGGTCTATCAGAACTTCCTTGTAAAATTTCTCGACCACAGACATGGAATGAAATGCCTAGCAATCTGTGAAAACAATAGACTTTTTGGGTGGTTGAAATTTCATCTCTACCTTTAAGAGGCTGCTGCAAGGAAAAACAACAAGCTTAGGAAAAGATTCCCTTCATCTTGGCTTCAAGATTTTGAGTAGTCTTCATCACATGTAATACTGTAACTCAAGAGAATTCTTCAGACAGCTTTGGAAATAACAAGCTGCTCAGTATAAAACAATGGCAAGAATATTGCCTTTGTTTTAACATAACCACCTCAGAAAAAAGAGCTGATAGTAGTGAGAAACACACTGGAAGTCATAGCTCAGGAATAAAGGATGAGAAAGGCTAAAGACTTAAAGACTTCACAGAAGCCTCACACTAATAAAGAATGAATGAATAACATAAAGAGGGAAGCACAGTGGTAAGTTCTGAGCATAAAAAAGTAAGCCAGACTCTGCTCTCAAAGGGATCACATTCTAATAGGTAAGACAAGTAAGGAAGGTTTCAACTGCAAGATAAATATGAAAAAGTCCTGTGGTCCTTAGGTTATGGAAATAAAGCACATATTAATGTGGCTTCTTTATTGTCATTTGCACCGATTAAATGATACCATTTTCTGATGCTGAACCATTTGACCATAATATCGAATGAAAAAAAAGGGCATTCAATAAACTTGTAGATTCTCTCAACCAAACCGGAACTTAATAGAAAATTTACCATATAAGAGCCAACATCAAAGATTAATTTCAAGGGACTCAACAAAAACAAATTGTTTATGTTTTGTACATGGAAAAGTACACCATATGTTTAAGGTTGACAGCAGCAATTGGTTGTCTCAAAAGAAAGATTGGGACAGAGCTAAGTATGATGTGACTCTAAAAAGCAAAATCATCTAGGAAAAGGTAAAAATAGCAATTATATTATATGAATGAGGTACAGAGGAAGAACACAAGACATTGGTAATTGTGAAATCTACTCACATGGGGAATTAATAGGAAACTACCCCCCCAAACACACACACCATTAAGGGATGACACCCTCCAAAATCTATATAGAAATAAGGGGGGAATGAAGAGGATAAGTGGTACCCAGAAGGGTGTTTAGATTAATGGCAGTGGAATAAATTGTGTAGATTAATGGGAATGGGGAAAAGGGGGAGGGAAAAGGAGGAGGGAAAAGATAAGGGAGGGCTTCATGGGTGGGATGAGGTTAATAGCATGGCAAGTTAAAGAACAAACTTAAAGTAGAAGAGGTAGCAGGATTAGAAAACAAGACATATACAAACACTATAACAAGGATCAGGCATAAAATCCATGAAAAAAAAAGTAGGGCAGGGGTCCTGGAAAAAGCTCCTAGTCTGTTTTGCTGATTTAAAAGCTTTGTTAAGTTTTAAGAACAATGATTGAAGAAATTTGGGAATTAGTTATTTGAAAATTTGCTTGTGATTTTATTTATTTATTCATTCATTCATTCATTCATTCATTTATTTATTTGTTTGTTTGTTTATTCCTGAGGCTTGCCCAGGGTCACACAGCTAGGAAGTGTTAAGTGTCTGAGACCAAATTTGAACTCAGGTCCTCCTGAATTCAGGGCTGGTGCTCTAACCACTGAGTCACCTAGCTGCCCCTGGGATTTTAAACTTTTTAACCTGATGTACTAATTTGTAAGTAAATGGAACTTGGCCATTTAAAACTGACAGGAAAGTTTTTCCCTTAAAGCAGTTTTCAGAGCCTGCTAGAGTAGAGGGCAATAAAACCTTATCTGACTGAAACTCAAGAAGAAAACAAACAAACAAACAAACATTTGATTAGGAATATTGGGGATGATTCTGAAATTATGGGAAATATAATTTTGCTACTGCCTTTGCATGCTAGATTTGTTTATTCTGAGTATAAGATCTTGGCATGTGTTTGAATATTGATACCTCTATTACTAAAGAGGAAGGGAAAGAGCAATACAATTCAAGCTCTACCTGGACAGATAAGAGAGCTAATTGTGGTCACTCCAGCAGCAGAAAAAAAAAGGAAGTTTGGTTTGATTAAGTTTATTTGTTAACAATGTAAGTTATGTTTATATTGTGAATCTTAAAAGTTTTGAAGAGAACTGGAAAGAATGTAGGTGATTTATGAAGGATTGATTTGTGGGAACAATTAAATATTTGCATGATTTTAGGAAGTAAGAGAAAGGTTTTGGCAGCAAAAAGATGTGGGGAAGAGAGCAACTCACCCACCCCCCACTGCTTCCTGCTACTTTAGAAAAAGAATGTTGTTAGAGATTGTTATGTATGTAGCATGAGAGAAGGAGAAAGTTGGGAAACTACTTGGGAGGAAACTTGATATTGGGAGAAAGTAGAGAAACTGATGGGCTAAATCTTGAGAAGGATTCCCGAGTAAGAAATTGAGTGGGGAACCTGATGAAATTTTTGTCCAGGAGTGTAGGAGTGGGGAAAGGTGACCACATGAAATCCTCTCCTCCCCTCACCCCCCCAAGTGTGCTCCTGCTGTTTTTTTTGTTTTTTTCTAAATCAGTTACTGCCAGTGCAGCAAACTGATATAAAGGGACAGACTTACTTTTAGGTTGACTGATATTTCTGTTGTGGAAAATATGCACTTTGGGATATTTTTATGGGATACATTTTTCTATGTATTGGGTACTTTAAAAGCAAACTGATTTGTATGTATAATGTTCACTTATGAAACATCTACTTGGGAGTTGTGAACTTATTGGGAAAGATTCCTTGCTGTTATCATTATAAAATTAATGGAATCTGTTATTGGAGGTAAAATTTCTTGGGCTTATAGTTACTTAGTTAATGCTATTTGGGAGTTTTAAAGCTCCACCCTCTGCCAGTTAGTGGGACAATTGATTGGAATAAAACTGAGTTAAAGCTATTTTATCCTGTATGTGCTAAAGGTTGAGTTTTGACTGCTTATATTATGCTGTAGTTATGTTCTTGCAATTTTTCTTCCTGTAACTGATCTTTATGGTCAGAGCAATGGTCAATAGAATTGTTAATGCAACTTAATTATGTCATACCTTGCTGTTTTCAGTCTGATTATATGTAATCATTGTATCCTAAATACTTAGACAAATGAGTATTTAGCCTGGTCATCTGTCTATTACTGGATATTTGAGGGGTTTTTTAAGGTTTCTAAATGATAAGTGGACAATTAACAGTGATCTGTGAGACCTAACTGCTGTTAAGACTTATGACTGCAGTTGGTTGCCTGTCTTATAAAGCAGTCATCCCTTCACATAGGAAACTGCTGGCTCTTCACATTTTACAGCAGTCTGGTGGACCAGTCTTTTTATCTCAGACTGTTCTAACCTTTATTTGTGAGATTTGTGTCAAATCACGGATATTGACTTGCTTCTGGGACCCAGATCAGCTTTGATCAGCTTTGATTGTCAGCATGGCACACCCACTCTCTGCATGGACTGAGAGCCACTGACCATCTTCACCAGGATGAAGTTTTGACTGAGAAGCTTCATCCCCTCACACCTGATGGACTGAAATGGAGGACATTGGGAATGGTTGGTGACTGACTGTTAGACCTTGACTGGGTCATCTGTTACTGTGTATTTAAGATATTGGATGGGATTTGTTAAACTTGTGTAACTATTGCTGTTAAGTTTGAGAGATTTTTAGGAAATGCTACTGTGCTAGTCTGTTATGTATAGGGATCTTGATTCACTCTTGGGATTTAGATGTGGAATGGTCATTTTATAATTCCTTTCCATGAGAAGAAAAAAAAAAGGGAGAATGAGATAGAACATTGGGGAAACTGGTATATTTTTGCCTTAGGCACTTCTACCCCACCCCCTATCTCACTAGTTCAGAAGCTTTAGCTTTGGAACCCCTTTTTCTATCAGAATTTCCCTGGCAGACTCAGTTCTCAGGATTAGTGTTTAAAGAAACAAGCAGAAATCAGACACTGTCTTAGGACTAGCAGTCTCTCTGATGTGTTTTTCCAGTCCTGTAACCCCAGTTCATTTATTAGTATTTCAGCAAGCTCAAAGGACCTTGAAGTTTTATATTAGGTATCTAAAAGTTTGGGGTTTGTCTGCTTTGATGGTCTTACTGTGCATAATCTGCTCTGCAATCTGATCCTTTCTGCAGCCCTGTCTGTTCCTCTGGGTGGGGACAGGTGAAGCTACTCCAAGCCTCATCCTTCTCCCCTGAAGAGGGCTGCCCTTCTGAATGGGCCTTGAGCCCTGCTACTCTGTAAGCAGAGACTGAGTTAAGTGCACAAATGACTGTAGACCACCTAACTCACTGTGAACTGTCCATCTCAAACTGGATTTTTTGGCTGAGATGGTGTCCCAACTGCAGAGGACCTGACATGCTTGAAACAAGGGAGCCTTTGTACAGCTGTCAACTCTGGGGTTATCAGGAAGAGACATGTCCTTGCATTTTTTTTTCTTTTCTAGTTTTACTTTGGTTTATTCAGGAGAGAAAGAGTATGTGGAATGTTGTGCCACAGTCCTCTTTAATTGTTCTGACTCAGTTTCCCTAATTGGTTCTGCCTCAGTTTCCTTAACTGTTCTGCCTCAATCCCCTTAGTTGCAAATCTCCCCTCTGGTTCATTGAAGACTGAGGGCCACTTGCTCTAAGATTATAAATTGTTAATGTGAGACTCAAGATAAGGGAGAGTTCAGACTTCCTGGCTCCTATCAGAATGTCCAGTGTCTCCCACTATGCTGTCAGAAAAATCTGATAGTCTGTTACCATTCTCAATATTTTGACCTTGCACCTGCCTTGGTCTACCCCTGTAGCTGAGCCATGTGTGTATATATGTTATTGAGAACTCATTCATCACTGGATACTTTGAGATGAGAGTCCTGTCCAGTCAATCAAACTCTCGAATTAATAGAATGTTGGGAGCTCTCTGACTCTATCTTGCCTCAGTTTCTCTGGCCCTACATTTGCCTTCTTAGCTCCCAGGTCAATGCAGACATTAGGATTCTAGAGAGTCTCATCACCCACTTAGAAAAATCAGTGGACTCCCTAGCGGAGGTTGTCAAATCGGCCAGGTGTCATTAGGGAATTGCTCCCCTCCTTGCATAATTGGTTGGATGACCAGGAGGCCAGTCGTAAAGTTTCAATGTCCTGGTATCAGTCACTACAGACCCTGAAACTTTTCACCCTCAAGATGAGTTATTCCCTGTTGGCCTCAGATGAGTCACAATTATGAACATAAAAAAGAGGGGAGTGAAATGGTCAAAAGGCTGGCCCCCTTATCCCTGGGTCAAGGGACCTCAGGCTTATAGGAAAATGTTGCTTAAACTAAATTAAGGGAAGTGTTATGTTCAGACTGGGCCTCATCCCCAGGTTCATGAAACCCTAGACTTTCTGAGAAGTGTGTGTCTAACAAAGCCAGGACAACATTGCAAAACATGCCAACAGGTTCCTTTGAGTGCTCACTCTTGTCCAGACACTTTCCCATTGTAAATGAGAAACTGTGTCAAGGATTCCCAAAATTTGTAACCACAAGGCTGTACCATGATGTGGCAAATGGGCTTAAAAGTGTACCTCCCTAAAGGTTCAGGGCTGATCTCTACTAGCCTGTCTAGTGGGGTCAGTTGCTGGCTGGCTTATAAATGATGCTTTAAATTGAATAATCTGGTCAGAGCTGTCTATCTCATATCAGTCCATTTCAGCTTCTGTTCTCCATAATGGCCCTCTTTTTTGACAGCACCATTTCTAAAATCCCCTGGAATCTCCTATCCAGTAAGCAAGTCAAAAAAGGGGGAGAAACCCCTTGTAACAAATAAAGAAGTAAAATGAATTATATATATATATGTATGTATGTATGTATGTATGTATGTATGTATGTATGTATGTATATCTCTTTCTACATCTTGTATCTATCATTTCTCTGTTAAGAGCCAGGAAACTCATTTCATCATTAGGTTTCCTGGAGATAGGGATGATCATTCTATTCAACAGAAGTTTTAGTTTTTTAAAGCTATTTTTCTTTAAAATGTTGCTCTTTTCTTGTACAAACTGGTTCTGCTCATTCCATGTAAATTCCTACTACTCAGGATTTTGTGAAATAGTCCTTTGTAATTTCTTACAATTCAGAATATTATATTATATGCATATTTTGATCAGCCATTGCCCAATTCCACAAGGGGCAATTTAAGATACCTCTTAAACTCTAGAGCTTTACTTCCAACACTTTCACTTCCCCCCCACACTTAGGATCAGGAAATTTGTTTTGCTTCTGACAATTCCTTACTTGAATTATTCTCTCTCTTTACCCTAAACCTAACTCAGTTGTTTCCTATTGAGTTATTTGGCTTATTTTAACACCAAATTTTGTGCATCTTCAACACATGCACTTTGTATTTAATTGTGGGACAGATCAAATTTCTGCTTTTCCTTCTTCCTCCATGTTTATATTATTTTCTCATATACTACAAATGAGAAATAAATTCCACCAATTTTTCTTCTTTTCTATATTAGTGTATTCTTCCTTTTAATTTCCTTTTCTCTTTCCTCTTCCAAATCCTCAAATCAAAACCAATTTAACCCCAGGAACTCCATTTTTATTATTGATTTCCTTCAATACACTTTGAAAAATTTAAGGTTCTGAAGAGCCACTTGTTTCTTCTCTCCCATTAGAGTGTTAGCACATCATCCCACAGCTCCTTCCAATTTCTCAAACAAATTTTCCCTCTAAAATGTTTTTGGATTCTTATATTTGTATTGTAGAATTTTTACTTAGCTGTGGCAACTTCCTCAGAAGTGCCTAAAATTCAATCTATCCCATTAAGGTGTTATCTTCACCCTGTAGGATATTTAGTTTTGCAGGTTAAGTTATTCTTTGTTGTAACTCTATGTATCATTTGCCTTTTGGCATATTATTTTCTAATATATCCTGTTGATTATAGTAGAAGCTAAAAGGTTCTGTGTGAACCCAATTGTAGTTCTTTAATACTGGGACTGCACTTTTTTTCTGGATGCTTGCAATCTCTTTTCTTTGATATGAGAGCTTTTGATTTTGGCTATGACATTTCTGGGCCTTTTCATTTTGAGATTCTTTAAGGAGATTGATTGGTAAAGTCTTTTTATCTTTACATTTCCCTCTAGTTCAAAGTGATCTGGGCAGTTCCCATATTTTTTTTTAAATACTACCCTGTTTTTGTTTGTTTTAACAGAATTTCTGAGGAGTCCAATGCTTCTTAAATGATTTCTCCTTTGTTTTCCAGGTCAATTGAATTTTCACATTTTTTTCTATTTTTTTTTTTTAATCTTTTGATTTTTTTCCTAATATTTCTTACTCCCTCAAGAAGTCATTGATTTCTGTTTGGTTTATTCTAGTTTTCAGACAGTTCATTTCTTGAATAAGAATTACCACTTTCTCTTCTAAGGTATTTATTCTCCTTCTAAATCTTTCCTCAAGTGCTTCTATTTCATTTTAAAATCTTATTTTATATCTTCTAACTATTCATGTAAAATCCATTTAAATAATTTATGGAAAGTATTATATGGTCCTTGTGTGAAGACCACTATTTCCTTTATATCTCTGTTTGGAGTTATTATGAAATTACTCTTTCTTTTTTGGGGATCTCCAAAGCAGAAATAACATCTGATATTGGTCAATGTGTTCTTTGATGTATATACCTCTCTAATTCAGTAAATGAATTAGGGCTTTGTGTTAGAATTAGGTTCTGCACCCTGCTATGCTTCTGGATGTGGCAGTTGATCCTTCATGATTTCATACTAGCTTGTCTTGGTTCTGGGAATGACCTCCACCTCTCAGAGTTAGGTATCTCTGGATCTTTGAGGTTCAGAGATGTAGATCTTGAAGGCCCTCTCTCTCATATCTTAGGACACAGCATAAAAGAGTGTCAGATCTTCTAGGGCCATGGTATCCAGTCCAAGCATATTACTGGTCGTTGCCTAATGCTGCCACTCTAGCACTTGACTGGGGCTCAGTAAAGTCCTATACTCTTTCTGCTTCCAGATACATAACTTTGCCCATTATGCTCATCCCTGGCCATCTCAAAAAGAGTTGGGAAGCTACTGTGCATTGTAACTGGGTTTACTGATTGGTTCCCTGTTTCCCCTCAGGCTTCTGGTAGACAGCTTGTGTAGCTCTAGGTAAGAGGTCATTAACTAAAGCTTCTCATGGGATTTCTTCATTACTCTTTGTTCTGGTGTAAACGTCAGAATTTTAGTAGAGTAGATTTGTGGGATCTGGTCATCTCCGCTCCTATTTAGGTAGTCAGCTTGACTGGAAATCTAATTAATATCAATTTCCTGGATGTCATGCCTCTCAATGAAGCCCAAGTTTACTTTCTCCAACTAACACATCATCACATTGTGGGCTCAAGTTTACCTTTTAGTTTACCAACCACATACACACACACACACACACATCCCAAAACAAAAAAACTCAGCTTTCAAATTGATGCATCACTCAACTGGTTTAAAAACTGGACTCACAAAGGAAGGGTTTTACATATTTTTATTCCTATTCAATTTCATTTTATCAAGTCCAATAAAATAGCTGTCATAATCTCTTTGAATTCTCATTGTGTACTAATGCTCAGGAAATTTCATTGACTTGTCTAGGGTCACAAAGACCAGAAGTAGCCAATCTAGGAGTCAAAATGAAGCCCTAGATCTCCAACTTCAAAGCTTTAAATGACACCTTTCATAATGTCAAGTCATCCAGTCCCTTCATATTGCCCTCCTCCAAAAGTTATCATGTTTATTTTTTGTCTGTATGCCATATATACATAAACATATATATATATATATATATATATATATATATATATATATATATATATATATATATATATATATATATATATATATAAAACTCAATCTTTCTGATGGAGGGACTGATTGATTTTTTTATCCCCAGCACTGAGCATATTTGACTAGCACACAGTAGGTACTTAATAAATGCTTGTTGATTGATAGATATGACTTTTCAACTCCCAAGAGTTGAGAGGCATTAAAGAAGGGCATTAAGAGAGCTGGACTACTACTCTGGGGTATAATGTCCAGGCTAGCTTTCTGGTGGATCTCGGGACCAGCCCAAGTCCTTGGTCTTAGTGGAAGAGGCAGGAGAGCCACCAGGATGGTCAAAAATGGAATGTCTTACTTCCACTCCTTCTCACCCCTTAAATATCCTATTACAATTACATCATTATAACATACTGATTTTGTATGAACTAGAGAACCACTTCATTACCATGCTAAGTACTTAAGTATAAATATACTAGAAAATCATCATCTAATCAATTCCACTGACTTAACACCTTGTTTTAAGTATATTTCTCCAAAGTTCTGGCCTTCTACACTGGGAAATTTTAAGAGAAGGGAAGGATAATGGTATTACTGGGATATTTTTTTTTTGTACCAATACCTGGAGGTAGAAGTTATGGGCAAGATAACCTTTGATAGCCCCCTCTAGGGAATGGAGCTTAGGATTCTCTGATTTTGCTATAGTACAAGTTTGTTGTGGTAGTCAGTGTATAGAAGAACCAATTGGATAGTTCAGCCCAGAGAACAAAAAGGCTGAGGAAGACTGAATGAATGGCTGTCAGGATATGAAGAGTTCCTTTTCCTCTTATCTCCATTTTATTGTATTTTTTGCCACTTACCAGTGGAATGACCTTGGTGAAGTCACTTGACTCCTCAGTACCTGAATTTACTCTCAAGTAAAATTAGAAAAACAAAAAACAAACAAACAAACAAAACCAAAGGGGTTAGATTAGGTGATCTCAGAAATTCCTTCTGCTCTGTGTGTTCGTCTATGTACATTATTCCAACCAGTTAATTTGGATAAGAAATCACCTTTTAAAGTTATGCGCTAGACTTGTTACAGGTATAAATTAACCCTGCTTTTGCTTAAGGTAAAATGAATCAATGGTTGTAACGCAAATCTGTCCAATTGCTTCCTGATTAGCTAACGAAGAACAATGACACCAATTTTGTTTCATAAAAGATGCCCCCAAACCTCACATGTGTGACTATGTATACCCACAAATACACCTATTCTAGACCACGCTTTTGACAGCCCCATATTTAAGATGAAAGAAATAGAAATATAAGGTTAAACTCACTTAATATTGATTGTGATAAGACCTCTAAGCAAATTCAATATAGATGAAAATTCTCAAAGTTGAAGGATTATGAAGTATAGTGTTATGAATTTCCAGCAGCATCTAAGAAACATCTTGGATGGAAGTGATATAAGGTGTAGAAATAAAACAGAGGGTTTCAGAAGCATGGAGATATTGTCACTGGAGGTAAAAACAACCATAAAGGGAACCCATTTCAAAACAGTTAAGTACACAAATTGAAGAGTTGCAACAGATACAATAGAGGGTTTAGTTCTGTTGACAGATGGATTATTTCATTACGCCCCAGTCTCGGCAAAGGACATTAAGATAAGCCTCAATATAATTTCTTCAGGCTGGGAAATTCTTGAGCTTTAGGAATAGATCTGAAGCACAAAGAGAACACATAATGTTTGGGGTCATAAAGCGAGGAGGGGCAAGAGGACGGGTTTCTAACACATCTCTCTGACTCCGAGCTCAATATTTCTTTCCAAAATATACCAAACAAAAATAAAACCTTAAAAATTAATTTAAGTACTCCTTTTCAAAAGTTTGCTATAAATAGTTTTATCCCTATTTAGCATTTAAAAAATTGCTTCATTTAAAAAAGTAACAAGTAGATGTATTGAAGTGAGGGTAGTTTGGACTACATGACCTCAGGTTCCTCCCAGCTCTAAATCTAGAGTCCCATGTCTCTGTGAATATATCTGCTGCTCAGAATGAAGTCTACCTTTATCTTTTAAGTGGTGAATTTTAGATATATAAAGTATGGCACAAAGAGCAATTTCCTTCAGTTTAACCCTGAAGACTATATTTACAGGGGACTATAGGAAAAGAGATAACTCAGCTACCGGTTAGATTAGACTGTGACAGAGAGATCAACTATCAGCCAGATGGCTGGAATTTCCCTAGCAAAATATAGGTGGGTATAGGTGGATACATTTAACAACCAGAATGAGAAGGGGGAAGGCGTACACATTTTAAAATTTGCATTATTAAGACTTTAAGTCAAGACAAATAACAAAATCATAAATCTAGCCTGACTTGTAGTGATTGTGAATCTCTGAGCTGTAAATGCTTACAAAGAAAATTTAACAATTGGCTGTCCTAAACTGGTTAGAGTTGGCTCCAGTACAACCCTGAATAAGGTTAATTAATTGAATGACATGAATTAATATTGTGAATTAATGTTAATTAATAATATGAATTCACTAATGTCCTTTGGAGCTTAGTGGTTCCTATGATATGGGACTCTCAAGAAAGGCCTGGAAATATTTCTTTTGGATAAGGAGCTAGCAAACTACATCTTTGCTGTCTACCAGAGTTACAATTAGTAACTCATTCAATTAGTATTTATTAGACACCTCCCTCCCTTATATGGCAAGTACTATACTTTTAGGGATACAAAGATAAAGACGAACCCCTGCCTTCAAGGAAATTTATATTCTATTTAAAGAATTATTTTATATATAGAGAAAAAAATTCAATTCAAAATAAATGTGAATCAATACTTGGCAAAAACTGAAGCACTGGTAATTGGAGAGACTCAGTAAAGGCTATGTCATCATGTAAAGGTGGAACTGGAGCTGAACTCCGAAGGAGACCATGGATTTCAAAAGGAAGAGGTGAGGAAGGAGTGGATTCCAGGCATGGGATACAGCCAAGTGCAATGATACATGCTGGGAAATAAAATGTTATGACCGAGAATGATGTATATACAATTTTACTCAGCAAAAAAGGTATCAACATATACTTTAACATATTTAACATGGACTGGTCTACCTGCCATCTGGGGGAGAGGGTGGGAGAAAGGAGGGGAAAATTTGAAACAAAAGGTTTTGTAACTGTTAATGCTGGAAAATTACCCATGCATGTATCTTGTAAATAAAAAGCTATATAATAAAAAAAAGGTATCAAAATATTTTAACAGTTCTTTTTTGTGTTGGCAAACAAAGTAAGAGGGTATCCACCAGCCAGTGAATGGGTGAGCCAGGATATGTGTGTGAAAGGATTATTGGATGGTAAGAGTTTCAATAAGACTTGGGAAGACCTATAAGAACAGACACAGGGTAAGATGAATGAAGAGAACGGTTTATACTGTAACAAGAAGATGGTAAAAATGAACAACTGTGAAAGATTTGGGAGCTCTTATCAATACAATGATAAACCACAATTTCAAAGGACTTATAATGAAACATGTCATCCATACTTTTAATAGAGAAACGATAGACTCCAAGCACAGAATGAGACTGTGCTGCAATTTTTGAAATATACTGTTTGATGTTGTAGTTTTAGACGATAAG
Source organism: Sminthopsis crassicaudata (assembly GCF_048593235.1). Classification (NCBI taxonomy): domain Eukaryota; kingdom Metazoa; phylum Chordata; class Mammalia; order Dasyuromorphia; family Dasyuridae; genus Sminthopsis; species Sminthopsis crassicaudata. Next base: position 55,385,420 of record NC_133623.1, on the reverse strand, counting down.
ACTCCAATATTAAATTACTTAGGCCAAATAGTCCTAATGATGATAAGCATACAAGCAACGATAACCTGTACTTTTGTCCTGACTCATTCTGATTTGGGGTCAGACATGTTAAATGTTTGTCTTCTGATGTGTTAAGAATTCTGGCCAAATGTTGTGGATCAGAGTCGTACCCATTCCTAGGATCTATGATTACCAACTTGAACCCTCGACAAATATCTAGTTCCAAAAAGGAAAATTCTCCCCTCCCTAATCTGGTACTGATATGTGACCCAGAGAATATTCCTACCACATCGGAGTCTGATTTGGAACGGCCCATCCCTACTCAGATATCAAATACCTAATATCCACCAAGTTCATTTTTTATTTTTTTAATTTTTTTTCAAGTTCATTTTAAAGATACAGTCTTTCCTTGCTCAGATTCCACTCTAAGTGTATACTCTCAGTGAGATCTTTACTACTACATTAATCTCCCATTCCCCGAGAAGGATGAGTTTGCATCTAAGTGACCAAACCACTATCAGTTAGCTTGTCATATAGTATGTGTACTTACTTCTTTGCTTGCTGTGACATATAATAATAAATCTTATGTCTGTACTAGCTTTGAGTAATAATTTCCTGGAAATCCTTAAACCCAGGTCTGTGCTCTAACCCAAGTCAAGTATAGTAGACATATATTTTTTATGGACATGAACAGTGTAGGAATTTATTTTGCTTGAATATACAGATTTGTAACAGGGCCTTTGTTTTTTCTTGCTTTCTCAATGTAGCAAAGTAGTTGTGAGTGGGAAGGTTGGAGGGAGAGAAGTTGGGTCTTCATTTGAAAATAAAATTAATTTAAAAAAACAACTAAAATCTTCAAAAGTTTCTTTCAAAAGAGTTTGCTGAAATTCATGAATCAGAAAAATTGCATTGACAAAATCTAAAATTTTGAGAAGAAATAGTGCTCCCATGGAGGCCTGGAAATCCCTGGCTCCTTCTAGCCCCTATGTTTTTTGACACTCTAACTTGGGGAGTGCTGATATTGAAAGTCAATTATTTTAATGCCCCGGAATATAGAACAAACAAATACATCTGAGGAGAGAATATAAATGCTGCATGTGTTTTGAAAAGTCTGCCTAGTTAATTAAATGGAAGAAATAGATCTTTCCAACCAAAGTTATAGAAATATGAAGTTGAATGCCCAAGCCAGGATCTCTTGGGAAGACTGAAATCCTAAAATCTACCTAAATTCAGGAAAAAAAGACTTTTCTGACCTTAAATGATCTGCTCCAAATCTCAGTGAAATTCATGTCACAAGCATGTGAGGGTCAACACTTGGACTGTATAAAATGTCTTGTAGCATGCAAACCCTTGCACTACATCATGCAGTCATTCTTAAAACTATTTCATGCAGTGTTCCATGGGAACTCTGTGCACAAATGCTTCTATGACATCTCACTATGACAAGGATTCTTGAAGGCTATATCAGCAAAGCACAAAATCTAGCAAATTCTCTCTTGCTGGAAAAGCTTTGCAGACTATCTTGGAGACAAGCTCCAGCTGCTCTCCATAGGTTAATATAGCCAAGAATTAAGAAGCTGATCACCAGAAGGCTGTTCAAGAGATGACTAATTATTTGTTCAGGTTATTCTAGGAATAAATAAAGAAAATGCTATTTAGTTCTCAATTCTACAAAGTCTCTTTGTTTTTATAGTAAATGTACTTGAGTGGAACAAAAGATGCTAAGAATCAAAAAGATTTTAAAACATCAATAAATATTAACTTGTCTTGGTATTTTAAAAATGAGATTCTTGTTCGATTGCTAACAAGCTGACATAATGACTGGACCAAGTGAATCATACTACCATTGACATTGTCAGTATAACTGCATCCAGAAGACAAAAAGAAGATGGAGATAAATGGAGGGGTGACTCACAGATTCTCTTTCAAGAAACAAATAAATGAGCCAATGGATTTTTTTTAATTTTGCATCCCAAGGCAAAGAGATTTATCTTTTCATGAGACAATTAGTTATCTCAAATCACAGCGCTCACAATGAGCATTTTAAAAATGTATGGTGGACACAGCGAGCACCACATGTCACTAAAGATGAAATTGATTATATTCTAACAGACAAGAAACTAGCTACTGATGTGGGAGTCATTTCTAAATTACTTATCTGAAATAGTCAGCCCAATGAACTGTTAGCTTAAAAAGAAAATGAATACAGTGTTAGGAAATTAAAAATGAAAAGATAGGCTCTACAACTGAAGCTACTCTTGCTCTGTTCAATCACATTTTTTAAATGGGAAATAAACTCTAGAAGATATTGACACAGACCGTTATCATTTCTTAAGTTTGACTGATATAAATCAATTGCCTCACATTAGGAGACCAAGAGAGCCTAGGAATAGCTGCCAGTCTGGCAATGGTTGATTTCCTTGCTAAGCAGAGAGAATGTCACATAAGGGGAACACTAACTCAGAACAGAAACGTGTTTGCAAAAATTTTGTGGAGGAAAATGGTGAAAAGTTACAGTATTTCCTCATACAACAATGAGGAACAGTGGAACAAAAAGCAAATTTATAGAAAGGTTGATGAGATATGATTATCTAAGTCTCATCATCATGTTGGAGCATTTGGGGCTCAAGCAGGACAACAAAAAGATGAAGAACAGAAAACATCTGTCAAAATTTCAGGGAATCTTTTCTCCATCATTTACAATGGAACCACCAAAATCAGACTGTACCATTACCATCCCTGATGTACTGTATTACATTGAAGAAAATAAAAATGGGGAGACCAGCTGGATGAGACTAATTACAGCTAGCCAGCATGAATTACACATTGGAGTCTGTGCCAGAGACTATACAACTTTGAAGGTGCTGATGCATCGACTCCCAAGGTATTAGGGAGATGGAAGTATATCAAACCCTTGAAAAAATTAACACAACTTCTTACTCAGCCAAAATGGCTGATGAGAATTTACCAATGATTGTCCTCCCACAGGCTTAACTTTCCTTCCCTAGTGTTATGAGAAAAATCTGCAGACATAATGAGAGCACCCTCAACGCAGGCAGGAGAAGGGTTCAGGCTTCCACAAATACTATTCTATAGTAAGCTTTATTGCTGTTTTCACAAAATTGACTAAACAGTTCAGAGAATACAAGGTCCTGCTTTGCTTATAGTTTGCAATAAAACAATTTACTTGGAATAGCTAAGTGCCACCTTAATGGTTCTCTTCCAGTAAGATGTCCTTCAGTTGTATGTCAAAACTATACAAGATTCCATCAAAGATGTAACAACAGAAAATTTTTTTTAGCTATTCTATATTTATATCAAGTGAGTCAATATCACAAGGATATATGCTTGCCAAAGTTGTATGTCGGTACCATGGAGCATATTTAGCAACTAAATTGAAGGATTTCTCATGAAGAGTGGTCCTTTAGATTTTTGCTTGGGGATGACATTTTGATTATTGTATCAAGCTATCAAAACACTGCAGAGGCTTCTAAATGAGAAAGATAATTGGTGCAAAGTACTTGGCTTATCTGTTCAAATAGGAAATGGCAAGCTGTAGGAGACTACTTTTCTTCTTCTAAGAATGAGCAGGTATATAGAAAGTCTTTTCATCTGCTTTATCAATACATGTATCGTGGGCAGATAGTCTGCACAGAAAACAAACTGGACTAAGAACTCAATAGGGTAAGAATGGACTTCAGTCTTGAGGAAAAATGCATGCTGTTTGATCCCAAGCTTCTCATTACAACAAAGGCCTAACTTTTTACCATCAATATTTGTCCACTGATTTTCTCTCCTTTCTCCAACATATTTATTGCCACTTCAAACCTTCCCTATCCTATCCCCAGATGGGTAAATGGAAGCAAGCAAACTTAAGACTTGATGTCTAAAGACTTTTCAGCAACATTCTGAAGCAGCTCCATCTATAGTTTGGATACTCATCAAGAGAGAAACAGGGTTTTGTGACTTTTGTCTTCAATATCATATGGGGATTTGCGGTAGTGGAGGCCAAAGTAGAAAAGCAAGAGAGAGAAGATTATTTTGGAACCCCATTTTCTCTTGGCAATAGCTATCTACTTGGTCACTAAGGTTCCAAGAGGTGACTTGTACTTTAGGATCTGTGTACATGATGACAGGAACCTAAATGACAAAGACAATAATCGATGGCAAGAGACAGAATTTGAAATGTTACCATCTTTTCTATGAAAGAATTTCTCCTGGGCAAGTCACTTAACCCTAACTGCTTCAGCAAAAATTTAAAAAAAGAAGAATTTCTATTTTGAGGTAACAGAATACTAGAAATAAAAACTAAGACATTTAATAGATGAATTGTGACATCTTAAAGAGTAGAAAATTAATTATGATTTTGTGAGATTAATATCTATAGCCATCCTCTAGCAAGTAAATGACATTTTCCTATCGATTATTATTTTGTAAAAAATCAGTTCATTCGAAGCTGGTTAATTTATATCAATCTACATGTGTTCAACAGGGTGATATGAGCAAAAACACAAAATATGGAAAGAACATACTATAAAAATTGCTTCGGATTTTTCATGTATTGATCACCAAAGACAAAAGGCTTTTAGATATTTTGATCTAAATATTGTACTCTACAGATAGGTGATGATGAAAGGGGAATACTAAAAGATATGTAAGAGCATTGACAGTACATCCTAACAGGAAATGGGCAGGACCATACCCTGTGCAAAAGAGAAGAAAGACACATGGTAGCAAAGACACTATGTCCCATACAAGGAATCATTTTACATATTAATAGGTAGCTAGAATAAATAACATCAAGACAAGGCCACCAGAGCATTTTGTCTGATTTTTAAGAATTATACGACAGGTCTGCTTACCAGCCTCTCCATCTGACTTCCTTTCGTGGTCTGTGTCAGTCAAGGACAATGCAGAGTTGGCCCGGCTTGATAAACACGAGCTGTGTTCAGACTTCATTCCCCTCATCCACATCCTCAAGGCATGGTCAGGAGAGGTGCCGCCTTCTGTCTCAGTATCCACATCAGAGCCCATCTCTAACTGGTAGCCATGCTGAGATACACCGTGCATGTCCGTCTGGTAGCCCGAGCACAAAATGTGGGGAGTCTCACAGAATTCCATCTCTAAAACAAAGAAAAGCCAAGGCATTAAGAGAAAACATCAGTAGATGAGATGACGGCACAAAATATCTTTCTATTTTCACTTTTCCATACCCTCATGAAAACACTTCCCCACTGTCAGCAATTGTGCTTTTGAAAAATTAGAAGTTTGACTACTGTCCCTTGAATGTGGTTACTTATTTTGTGCTTGTCATTTACATTTAAGGTCCTCATGATTCTTAGTGGGTTCTACAAAAAAAAAAAAAAAAAAAAAAAGTATCCCAAAAATAGCTTTACTACTGTACTGAGAAATGGTAGTGCAGATGCAATGAAATACACAATGAGATAGCACTGGAAAAGCACAGTGCTGTCCTTTAAAGAGTCTTTCTTTTGGGGGACAAGCACAAGAGATGCTTAAAGAGTGTTTAAGAAGGTTGTTAAAATGTTATATATATACATCGCTAAGTCGAGCAATATAATCCTAATGGGCTGAAACAATTTCAAATGCATTAAGAGGAAAATTTCTATGTTTTTGTTTACTTTCACTGAAACAAATCCCCCATTTTAAAGATTAGTTTCTTTTGTAATTCAGTCACATCTGACTCTCTGTTACCTCATTTGGTGTTTTCTTGGCAAAGATACTACAGTAACAGGCCATTTGTTTCTCCAGCTTATTTTACAGATGAAGGGAAACTGGTGTAAACAGGATTCAGGGACTTATCCAGTGTCACACAGCTAATGTCCAAGGCCCTTGAACACGTGAAGATACGTCTTCCTGATTCCAAGCCCAGTGCCCTATCTACTGAGACAGTGATGCTAAGTCACTTGCCCAGGATCACACACCTATGAAGTATTCAAACACATCTTCCTGACTCCAAAGCCGATACCTGTCCATGATGTCATGCTGCCTCTGCCCCATTCACCATACTACCATCATTCCCACTTAGCCTGATGTAAAAAGTTAGGAAAACATAACTTTGCAAGCTCTAGGGAGATAAGGGTAATATACCATGTCACTAAGTGAAATGACTTTTTAAAAATGCAGATCTTCTTCAAGAGTTTAATCTAAACCTTAAATTAAGAGTACGTAGCATGGCTATTTTCCACTGGTTTTTGAAGATCTTAAGTCCTCATTTATTCACATGTGGAAACTTATTCTTCAGTAGGATAGGTTTTGGGTCCTTCGCTTTTCCCTATTCAAATCTCTAAGATCAATCCCAAATCATTTACTTGAAACATCATTTGATAGATGTGGAAACACAAAGAAGAGAAAGGATTTGTCCACAAAAGCAACATGTAATTATGGAAGAACCAAGCCTGGAACTCATGTCTTGTGATTTCCAAATGCAATATTCTTTCCATTACATTATGTATTTATTCTCCCAAGTTCTGCCCTTTGCTAGCCCTCAAACAAAGATCTACTAGTGGATCATAGACAGATAAGACTCCCTGTCTTGCAAATCGGAATTTTGTATTCAATTATGGCAATGTGTCAGAATTAAAGGAAAATGTTTTAAAAGTAAGTAACAAGCTGATGAAAAGTGACCACATGTCCAGACAGAACATCTGAAAGATCTTTGTAATATTCATATAAGGCAATCAAAGGCTGAAGCACGATGTATGAGATTTTCCCAGAATGACAACAAAGGCAAATCTATATCATTGGATTAGAAAGTGTTTAAGTGATAGTATCCAACCCAGAGCTCACAGTAAAAAAAAAATACAAACAAAACCAGCAGCAGGTTCTTGTTCTCAGACTACATACCAAAAGTGTCCAAAATTAAATAGCTTTCTCCACATACATATCTTTAATTACTGAAATAGATATAAATGGAAGATCATCTATATGTCCACAAGAGTGTTTGATGAAACATTTGAAGTTCAACTCTTAGAATTGCAGAGTATTATATAATAAACTACTTCAGAATTTTCGTCAAGAGTCTTCTTAGAAGTCATTTTTTAATTCTCCACAAGTTTTTAATCTTTCTTTTATTATTTTTAAGTTTTTAATTCTTATAGAAAATAACAAGAATAAATCTATTTAGAGAACATTTAAACATCACAAAGTGCTTTGCATACAATATCTCACCAGCTTTTCACAGCAAATCTATGAAACAGGTGCTATTGTGACTCCCATTTTACAAATGGATTAAAAGAGAGTAAGCAATTTGCTCAGGCCACACAGATAAGTACTGTCTGGGGTGGGTTTCAAATCTATCTTCCTGACTCTAAGCCATATCCATCTGCTATGTTATACTCCCTTATCCTAAAATAAAAACTTTCTTTGCCCCAAAGAAATGAGCATGAGACCATTTCCCTCAGTCCAAATATTAAAGATTCAGAAGACTGCTATGAGATATTATATATGCTTCTTCATTTCACACTTTTATCATATTTCATCTAAATATGGGGATGTTGCCACAGCAACATGCCAAGGTACCTGTCAACCTGAAGATGTAAGAACCAAAGTTTGTACATGCCTGGATTCTTAACTTTCTCAATTCCCCTGGCGACTTTCTCCTCTGAAGCTAATGGAAGCTGAGGATGGAAGAATGAGGCAGGACTCTGAGTTTAGGGCACCATTGACACTTTCAAGATCTCAATTTATTCTGAAGACTCGATGGATTGAGAAGGCATGTGAAATGAGTCACTGATGAGCACTCCGATTTATTTTCATGGATTAAGGATGTTAATCAGAAGAGTCACTTGGAAAAGCACAGATTCATATTTATTTTCACTGACATTATCAACACATGATATGTCACTATACAGAAACTTGAATATGAGTCACAAAGAAGAGTTGACTTGAAAAAAAATGGTGAGTAATAAAATTGAGAAACCTGTTAGTTTGTCACTCTAATTTTTAAAAAGAAATAATGACATTGGACCAGATAAAAGAAAAAGAGTTGCCAGACATGAGTCAGCTGATTTTCTCTCTCTTACCCAGATTTCAATGTTTCAAAAGAAAAGTTGCACACATTGGAAGATAGAAAGTTCATCCGTAGTTTTAGCCACCATTAAACTAAGTAAGAATCCTCTCTACAATATCCCTGAATGAAATCATCCAGCTTGTGCCAAAAGGCTTCCTGTGAGAGAGAAAAACCAGCTCTTCCCAAGGCAATCCGTTCTAAGTCAGGAGGACATGTTCTTTTGAGAGATTTTACCCTAACATCAAGGTTAAAGTGACCCCTTTCATTTTCAACCTATTATTATTATTACTCTGAGAAACAGAAGAAATCATAACAGTATTTCAAAGGCTTAAAAACAGGTATCCAGTGCTCCCATTTTGTGTTTCCTTTAGACTAATGGTGCCTTGTTCTTTTAACTGAGCCTCATAAGGCAGAGTCTTGAGGCCCTTTATCGCCAGCCTGTTTTCCATAATCACAGAATTTCAATCTAAAGGTCCCTCAATAGCTATTTAGTCTTACCCGTACCCCCAAAATAATCCGTATTAAGGCATAAGAAACAGAGTGCTAAAGATTAAGCACAGAGCCACTCCTTCACGAGGCACTTATCCATATGTATACAACTCTTATGTATTGCACTAAATACAAAATAAGAAAAAAAGCAGAATAGAAAAAAGACCAAAAAAGAAAATAAACACTATAAAACAGAATGTTGTTATACGCCTAGCAGAACATCAGAAAGGATGCAAAATATATAACAATCAACTTCCATTTCAAGAAAGCATATATAATAATAGAAGAAATCATATTGATGACTGTCCTTTTCTTCCTTGTAGGTTATTTTTTATTCTCTCTCTCTCTCTCTCTCTCTCTCTCTCTCTCTCTCTCTCTCTCTCTCTCTCTCTCTACTTTTACTTTACTTTTTACTTTTACTTTTTTTTTCTTTTTTTTTTTCCTTGAGGTAATTGAGGTTAAGTGACTTGCCCAGGGTCACACAGTTAGGAAATGTTAAGTGTCTGAGGCCAGATTTGAACTCAGATCCTTCTGACTTCAGGGCTGGTGGTCTATCTACTACACCACCTAGCTGTCCCTACTTTTACTTTTTTATTTTACTTTAGTTTTTTTTCCCTTTCATCCCCACTCCCACCTCCTCCAATATAAGACTCAACTTATTGCAAGGTGCAACAGTTCCATCACCTCCTCAGTCCTAGAAATTATGTCTCTTAATGTTGTCAAAACCTATATTGGGGGTGTGTGTGGAGAGGAGGCTACCATATCACACTGCTGATTTGTATCTGCTTGGTAGTTTGCTAAAAATCCCTAGATCTTTTTCATGCAAGTTGCTTCTGAAGTCAACTATTTGGATCCAAACATGTTTTTATACTCATCTTCATTAAATGTCATCTATTTTATTTTGCTGTCACAGGTAGAAATACTGAAGCAGAATGAAATCTGTTTGGATCTTGACTATATCATCCTGTGTTAAGCTATTCTTTCCAACTTTATGCCATTAGCAAATTGAATAATGAGATGCTCTATGCCTTTAGCCAGCAAAGGCCCAATCACAGATTTCTGGGGCACTCAGTTTAAGACTGCATTAGAGGCTGACACTGAACTGTTAAAACTACTCTCTGAGCTTTATCAGCTACATAGCTTTGGATCTACATTATTGAATGGGTTCATTCAACCTATATCACTTCAGCATTACAATGCTTCTGTTTTGGTTTGACCGAAGCAGAATACAAAGATTATTCCTCACTTCCATTGTTCTAGAAACTATAACACTCATCACCAAATTTTTTTTTTGGCTTTCATCTTAATAAGCTTGTTACTCAATAAACTTGCAGGTTACTAAAAATCTCAGATTACTTTTTTAAAATGGAGTACTGTCTAACCCTATCTCTTCCACTTTGTACTTGGGAACATGATTCTTTGAATCCATGCAGTATAGGGATACATGTATGACTGTTAAAATTCATATTATTCAGTTGGGTCCAAAGTTCTAGATTGCCAAGACATTTTTAGATCTCATATCAAATGACATGTTCATCAGCCTTCTAAGCTTTATGCCATCTGAAAATTGGATAAAAACAAATATTTTGTTTATAAAGCACTTTACATTGAGTATATTGATTCTCTCACAGCAATCCTGTGGTAAATCTGCTACAAATATTATGATGTCTATTTTACAAAAGAGAAAACACAGGTTAAGTGGACATGGACATTAAATATTGAAGGTAGAGTTAGCACCCAGATTTTCTTCACTCCAAGTCTAACACTATTGTTGCACTTCTATGTTTCCATCTAATTCACTGATAAAAATATCATTTTTTCTTTTGCTGAGGCAACTGGGGTTAAGTGACTTGCCCAGGGTCACACAGCTAGGAAGAGTTAAATGTCTGAGGTTGGATTTGAACTCAGGTCCTCCTGACTTCCTGGCCAGCACTCTATTCACTGCACCGTCTAGTTGCCCCTGATAAAAAAAATATCAAATAGAATGTGACCGAGTATAGAACTCAGGGCCATTCTGCTGAGACTCCTGCTTTTAAAATGTATTGAACCTTCAATGACTGCTTGCTGAATCTGGCCTTAATACATTCTCATCACCTCTTCCACAAGAAAAGCATCTGAAAGTTACCAATTTTTTTTTAAAAATCTAGGTAAATTGTACCCATAGAATTCATCTGATCTAGTAATCCTGTCAAATAACTGTCAAAAAAGGCCAGTCTGGCATTAACAGTTTCTTTTTCTATATATTTGGAAGTCATTTATTTAATAATATGATTTAGTCTCTTGCCAGGAACCATAATCAAACTCACTGGCCTATAGTAAGCAGGATCTATTACCTTTTTTTTTGAAAAAATGGAACATACATCTTTCTTTAGTAGCTTTTTTCACTCTCCATGATTTTCCAGAGACCACTGACAGTAGTTTAATATTTGTACATGCCAGGCATACTTGGCAGGCAAATCATTTTCTATCAGCATTATAATCTGCTCCTAATGCAAATAATAAAACCATCAATTCACAACAAAGGCATAACAATGTAAGTAGAACTACATATTTTTAAAGAGATAAAGCAAGAAAAAATGTCCACTTCACAATAACAAATTCTCAGTTTGAAATGATTCACTTTCTCTTCCTAAATATATAAGACTTGGTAGTCTACAAATTATTATAAAAGGATTTTCCTTTCAGTTTCTCAAGTATTTGTCTTTTTAGCCTCCAACATATATGCATACACAGAAATCCATATAAACAACCATATGTTTATGATCCTATTAACTAAACAACTTCATATTTATTATGAAACTATAATGATGGAAGCAGCTAGGGGGCGCAGTGGATAGAGCACCAGCCCTGAATTCAGGAGTTCAAATCTGGTTTCAGACACTTAACACTCCCTAGCTGTGTGATCCTGGGTAAGTCACTTAACCCCAATTGCGTCAGGGGAAAAAAAAAAAAAAGAACTCATAATGATCACCTCTATTATGTCTAGTTTTATCCAAAAGCTGTGGCCACAAATCAATGCAAACACTTTTGTTAGGACATCAATGTTCAAATAGCTATATTGAAATCTAGTGAAAGTTCCTGAGAAAAATTTACCTGGAAAATGTTAGGTAACCTATGAAACTGGGTATTTAAATACTGAAGCAGGATATAAATTCCTTGAGCCTGTGAAGTATTTTTCCATTTCAGTCTTGGTACCCCCATACTTAACACAGAGTTTATATAATAGGTGCTTAATAAATGTCTGAGTTGAGGGTTGTTGTTGTTTTTTTTTTTTTTTAACCAGTGATAGAAGAAGAGCCCCCTCTCCTTGTCTGTAAGCTGTGTTGTTGTTTTAAGTTTCCATGATGCTGGTCATGGATCAGTTTTCACAAATAGCCACAAATTCCTGCCGGATATGTATGTCTATACACAGTAATACTATAGCCAAACCTCATTAAGATTAAGGAGGGAAAAGGTATATGGATCTGAATTAGTACAAAGTATGAATTTTGAAGTTGGGTCTGCATGTAAAATCCATAAAACATATAAGAACTTGTATATTGGAAATTCTTTGAGGGAAGATATATATTTTTTTTCTTTTTATCTTCATTTCTGAGTGGCAATCAAATAGGAAGAAGTGGATAAATACTTGTTAAAATGATTTGAACGTGGGTGATATTATTCTTCATTAATTTTATTTTGAAGAAAAATCTGGCAAATGGCATCTGAGATTTAGAAGGACTACATACTTTCTGAAAGTAACATTTTGAGAAGGCTGAAAGTTAGTCTCTATTCATCCTTGGCAACAAAAGATTTCACAAGTAGAAATGAGTTCTATCATTTGGTCTCCCTGGGAAAGAAAGAACATGTGGATAACTATAAGTATTAGCCCAGACTCCCTCTTTTCTGTATTTATTTTCAGAGGCAGCAGCGGCCTTGCTGAAGAAGGAAAGATATTCCTCTGTTTCCTGCTAGTGATCGTTTTACATCTGGAGAATATAGTGACTAAACTCCCTATTTATGAAGAAATGGCAGAATGGGAGCCATCACTGATGAGGGTTTAGTAGCTGTAGGGGAGCTCTGAGGTTAAGGGTTGCAAGACTAAGGTGACTGGTTTATTGCAGGCCCTGGGATTGGAGTATACCATGAAGTATAGATGAAAATGGACTGCTTTGTCCCTGGGTCCATGTGTTGATGCTCAGATACTGGCTATGGAAAGTTCATTTATAAAATCTTGGAAGGGAAAAGAAAAGTTACTTGTATCAGCATTTTTAAACTGTCATAGTTAAGTCTCCAGAAAGTCAAAAAAGATCTTTTTATGAGCTCTTGTTGTCTCTGGTAGTTCTGGTATATTTCAAGGTATTGAGGTAAATGACTTTATTAAACCATTTAAGTATTTAAATAATTGATGTTTATTAAAATATTAATTAAAATAATTATTTTATTAGTATTGATTTACTATTTAGATGACTACTTTTAAAGGAGGTGCTCCAAATCAACAGAATTATTGCTTTCCTTTACCATGGACACACAGGGGATGTCATTCAAAAGCTAAACAGCTTGGGAAAAACCTTGAGGAAATAACCACTTTGGAAAGGCAGAAGAATAGTGAAAAGGAAAGTACTGGACCTGGAATTGGGAAATCTCTTACTAGCTCTATGACGTGGGTAAATTATAAGATCTCTAAGCTTCAATTTTTACTTATCTGTAAAATGGAGAAAATAGCTAGTGTTTCACAAAGTTGTTGTGAGGTTCAAATGATTACAATATACATGAAATACTTGGCAAATCTTAAAGTGCTGCATAAATGTCGGTTATTATTATTGTTTTTTTTTTTAAATAATAGCCTCTTCTTTTGAAAACACATGAAATGATAGTTTTCAACATTCACCATTGCAAAGCCTTGTGTTGCAAGTTTTTCTCCTTCCCTTCCCCACCCCTCCCCTAGACAGCAAGTAATCCAATATAAGTAGTAAATGCACAATTCTTCTGTACACATCTCCACAATTATCATGCTGCACAAAAAAAAGGATCAAAAGGAAAAAAATGAGAAAGAAAACAGAATGCAAGCAAACAACAACTAAAAGAGTGAAAATACTATGTGATGATCCCAAATCATTTCCCACAGTCCTCTCTGTGGGTGTAGATGACTCTGTTCAGCACAAGATCATTGGAAGTGGCCTCAATCATCTTGTTGTTGGAAAGAGCCATGTTTGTTAGAACTGATCATCACATAATTTTGCTGTTGCTGTGTACAGTGATCTCCTGGTTCTACTCACTTTACTCAGCATCAGTTCAAGTAAGTCTCTCCAGGCTTTTCTGAAATCATTCTGCATATCATGGAACAATAATATTCCATAACATTCATACATCATCACTTATTCATCCATTCCCCAAAGGAATACAAAAAGAGCTGCCACAAACATTTTTGCATATATGGGTGGGTCCTTTTTCCTTTTTTGTGATTTCTTTAGGATACAGGCTCAGTATTATTATTGTTGTTGTTGCTGCCATTGTGATTTCTTCAGAATAGAAAACTTTCAGTGAAGAATTGCCTTTACCTCTATCAATCAGAATGTTTTCCACAATGTATTGTCTTAAAGAGTTGTATGGGAAAGGGAGAAGTTAAGAGATTTGTTCTGTGTTGTAAGCCATTGCTTGTTAAGGATTTGAACTCATCAGCAAAACAACTGTTTTGTCATGTATACATACACATCTCCACAATTATCATGCTGCACAAAAAAAAAAGGATCAAAAGGGGAAAAATGAGATGTATTTAATTCATACTCTAACATATTTAACATGTATTAGCCAATCTGCCATGGGGGAGGAGGAGGGGAAAAATTAGAACAAAAGGTTGGGCAGTTGTCAATGTTGTAAAATTACCCATGCAAATATCTGGTAAATAAAAACTATTAAATAAAAAATAAATAAATAAAATAAAATAAGCATTTCATGAAAAAAAGGATTTGAACTCAGCTCTCTTTCTATCTTCTATACTATGGCTATTTCTCTCTTATTACACTTCTGCAAAATGAAGAGTTTTTGTTAAATTCCTACTATCCTTTCAAGCTCAAATGTTATATGGTTTTGTGATTTCTAAGCATTCTTACAATGCATTTGTTATGGCTAAATATCAAAAAAAGCTAATGACAATGGCAGAGAAATTCATCAGCAAATGCACAAAGAATGACTCCATTAATAGTGTGAAGAATGACCATTCATTGGCCAAAAACAGCATTCTGGCCTCAGATCTCGATACATGAAGTATTGAAATGGAACATTTAATTTTTCTTACATTTGTAAAATTCAAAAACATTTCATATGTTCAGCACAAAAGGCAGAAAGATAAAAATAAAAATAAATGATTACCCTTGACAAGAAGTACAAACAAGTCCCCCAAATAATGATCTTGTACTAATTGCCATCTGCTGCTCAAGTTATCTGCTATTTAATTCGTAGTCATAGCAAACATAATGTTAATGTAGTCAAAATTGTGAGTCCTTTCATACTCTTTTGCCATTTTCACTGGGGATGGCATATTGTCTTGAGAAGAGAGGTCACCAAGATGCATGGATTACCAGCAGAATGTACCTTATACATGAAAGCCAAAAGACAAATTACTCTGTCAGTTCATTTCAAACAAAAATTCATCATTCATTTCTCCTGAACTTTTAACTGGATAAAAAGGTTACTGAGAAGATAGTTTCACATTAAGCAAAACATCATCAGCTAATAATTATCAGGCTTTTCCCTTGTAGATGTTATAAAGCACATACATTATCATGAATAAATGTAAAAAAATTATTTATAGGAACTTTTACTGATTTGATAATTGTTACTGGTTATATACATGAATGGATTATTTCCTGTTTTTTAAACGATCACGAGATATCAGAAAGATTTTTTTTCCCAGCTAAATCAGACCATTTCCTAAATCTAGCTTTTCTAAGGACTAAACAATGATCCTAATCACTGAAATAAAGCCAAACCAACAGGTCCTTTAAAGTACCTACTAAGTGCCAGATACAGTATTCTCTAGGCATTGGGGATATCAATATGAAAGGTAAGACAGTCCCTGCCTTCAAGATATTTTCATTCTACTTGGGAGAACAGATTAACAGAGAAGTAAATATGGGAGAGAAGCAAAATGAAAACAGAGGAATTTTGGGATTGAGGTGGCACAATAAGTCAACTGCAGGAAACGGGACAAATCTGTTTTTCCCCCCTTCTGCCTACTGTTAATTAATTAATGAATGTGATATTTTCCCTCAATTATATTCAAAACATTTTTTTTACATTTGCTTTTAAAATCTTGGAGTTCTAGGTTCTCTCCCTTATCCCCACTCACAATTAAGAAACCCTATGTGAAGTTATAAAAAACATTTCCATAAAAAACATGTGAAAGAAAATCGATTTTCCACCCTAATGAAAATAAAAACTCTTGAGAAAAATAGTTTTTGTTTTTTTTTTAAAAGAGAGAGAGAATGCTTCCATCTGTATTCAGACACAATCAGTTCCTTCTCTGGGAATGGATAGGATGTTCATCCTAAGTCCTTCAGAGTAGCTGTGGATCACCATACTGCTGAGAACAGCAAAGTCATTTACACCTGGTCATCACAGAACTTTGCTATTACTTTGCATACAGCACATTTCACTTTGCTCGAGTTCATTGAAGTATTTCCAGATCTTTTTTTTTTCCTGCTCATCCTATCACAAACACATACCACAATTTATTCAGCCGTTCCCCAATTGATGAGCATCCCCTCAATTTCCAATTTTTTTGCTCTGTGAAGAGAGATGATATGAATATTTTTGCACACATAGGCAGGACTACACTTCCTGAAGAAGGTGCCATTTCAGTTGAGTGTTGAAGGGACCTAGAAACTCCAAGAAGAAGCAAGGAGGATGAATCTTACAGATATATAGACAGCCTGGGAAAAGCCACAAAGATAGAAGATGCAAGTAGGATAATTTGGTGAAAATGGAGGTAGAGACCATGATTAGTTGAGAGGAGTTCTAAAGGTCAAATGAAGGAGCTGGGATTTTATTCTAGACTTAATATTAATAGTCAGTGAAGTATTCAGAGAACACATTTTAAGCTTAAATGATTTTTAAACAAATCATTTTGGCAATTATGTAGATGCTACTAAGTGGCAAGGCAGATGACACAATGCCTAAGCCTAACAGGCCTTGGTCCCAATCAGGGGCTGGAAGCTTGATAAGATAAAGTTCAAGTTTAAGGTCTGTCTAGTTATAGGAGGTTGAGGTGCCCTGGATTTATTCCCTTTTTCATCCCCGGGCAAGACAATTTTGCCACAGTGCCACTTCCAAAGCTCGTTTAATTGACTCACCCTGGTTGGTGATGGTGGAGGAAGGGGAAGAGATTCTTTCACTTTTATTTACACACAAAACAGCTGAACTCATAACTCATTCTCAAGCAAACCAAGCCAGAATCTCCTCATTGTCTCCTGCTCTTCTTGGTCCCCCCACCAAAGCCTTTATTGAACATACTGGACTGTGTTAGAAATTGGACAGGGTAGGTTAACAGAACTAGATCACATCATTTGTTTGGGTTCTAGAAGCAACCTTCTAAAAGCCTTAATGGTTTCCAACTAAGAAAAGATGAAGCATCCCTGGTCTCACTTTTACTTTCCTGCTGACCATCTTCTCTTGCAAAACCGTCTGACAGTCTTCTCTTGCAAAAGAATAAAAGATGGAGTGTTCCTACCTGCTAGGATGGCCTTTCAAGTCATCAAAGGCTTTAAAGAAAATAATTCCGCTTCTGGAAGCCTAATCTTTGCTTCCCAGTTCCAAGTGCCGTCCATATCTCTGTACTCAAGCATCTACCAATTATATCTTATTTAATTTTGAAGATATGTCTTTGTGCCGGTGCAGTGGAAAACAGTCAAAACCTGTGCCAGGAATTAAAAGTCTAGTGTCTAAGCAATCATGCTTTGTGACTAGGTTTGGCTATGATACAGCTGCCCCAGAATATAGTTAAAAGATCATATTAATGGAAGAAAGAGATGAATTCCAAAGTACGGCGAACAGAGGAAAAAATTGCAAATCTTTAGCAGGGCTCCAACCAGAGACAGTAATCATTGTCAAATAACATGAAGATACAAATTACAAGGTAAAGAAGAATTGAGATAAAGAAAAAACACGGAGGTAACCAAAAGGGACAGAAGTTGCTCTGATTTTTTAAACTGGAAAAATTACAATATTTTTCAGCTGAGCAAGGAGAGGAAGGAAACACAATGAGATATTAAACAGCTGCTGACTATTTCCTCAAACTAATTTCCTCCTTCAGTGCAAGGCTCCATCTACATACAACACCTAACTACACTCCCATATGGTCACAGAGCTTCTGCCTAAGGCCGACACAGGTGGACAGCAGGTACACTGCAATGACCAAGGCCAAGGTGGGAATTTCTTGTTAATATAATCCAGAAGGGAAGCAGGGAGTTGGGATGATGGAGAAGGCTCCATACACTTCAATGGGATTGTCGATCAATGTGAAAGTGAGAGCGTTCCCTTTATTTCCACATTTGGATGAGACGGAGACTTCCTGGCCTAAATGAGAAATTTTCAGGGCTACTGAACACAGCAAATGCATGGTGCTCAATGGCCCTAAAAATTTCTCATTTCTTACCTGTGTTGGTACAATTTACCCGTTGTTCATAACATTCCTAGGCCCAAAGGCCTTTGTATCCACCTCTGTCTTGAAGTAACACTTCCATATCTGATTATGCTTGCATTGTATATGAAGAAGTTTGTTACTTATGTGGGTGTGTGTCCACACACGCACACATATTTGCAATTTCCAAGCAATTGTTTTTAAAGTACCATAAAACGGGCAAGTGAGTCCAATGAGCTGAGATGTGCAAAACAATAGTGAGTACGCATGGGAATGTATATTCACATACCCTGACCTTGACAAGAAGGTGATATTTTCTGAAAACATCCATCCTGGGATGGACATATAAGAAAAGCAAGTTGCACTGTACTGTGCCGAACAAATCTCGCTCTCTTTCACTTAGGTTGCTGTTTTGGATAACTGCCAACCTCTAAATCCTCTACCCTTAAGGTCCAGTTGAAGTCTAACCTTCCCAAGAAGCCACCTGCAAATCTTTTCTCCATAGTATCAGAGAAACTAAGAATTAGAAGAGATCACGGCGATCCATCTGGTGTAACCACAGTTGAAGAATGTTATTTATCCCTAGTAAGTAAATGATCATTTGGTCTTTGCTGAAAGGCCTTCAGTAAAGAAAACCCCTCTCTCTTTTCTCATCTCTCAAATCAGGCCATTTCATTTTCAGACAGCTCTATTCGCAAGCTGGGAGTGATACTGTTGAGGTTTGGAAAGAGTCAGGGGTCACAGATTGGCGTCTCAAGAGAATCTGTGGGCTTGAACCCATATCCAAATGTGTGGGATGGGTGCTAGATTCCCCCCTCTTCCCAAATTAACTAATCAGTGACATCTTCAGGTACAAAGAGAAAACATTTATTTAGTCCCTGCAGGGAAAGGCCCAAGTACACCTGGGAAACACCTCAGCTCCCAACATGTGCTCCTGGATCTGACCAGTAGGAAACAGGACAGCTGGTTACACAGCAAAAAACCTAAGCTATTTCATTGGCTAGACTAAAAGAAAGTAACCATCATTGACCAATGGTGACCAATGTTGTTTGCTTCCTGTGGGTCATGTTACTTTCTGTCACTGACCTAGGGTCTTGGCCTTTAGAGACCTCTAGGCCTAGAGATCATGTGACTTTCTGCAACCTCTTGGAATAGGGATCATGTGAGTCAGGCCTAGTCTCATAGACTTCTTGAGAAAGCTTCATCTGTCTAACTCACTCACAAGTGAAAAGGCAAAGTTTATTGTAATTGTAAAGCCAAGTGAAGTGGCCAAAATTCCAACAAATTTAACAAGGAACCAGAAGCAAGGAGACATCTTTATCTAGTTCTCCCTGTCACTGATACGCTACTTTTATGGCCTAGACATAGAACTGAGGAGTGGTCTCCAGAATTTGGTTATCACTGACCAGCAGATCTAGGACTATCTTAAGGCCAGAAGACTTTAGAATCATTGACAGAGAACAAAAGCGCTCTAAAGTCAGGATCACTAATATATCTTCCCTAACATCTAAGGGAAGAAATATTATATTCCAAGCCCAACAACTTTAACAATCATTGATAGACAGATTGCCAGAACAATCTCATGATCACAGATTCCAAAGCCAGAAGACTTAGAATCACAGATAGATTGTTAGGCGGAAGCCCCATCCCAAGGTCAGGGGATCCCTCTAGTAGCTATACTCCTTCAACATCAGGCCCAAACAGGCCTCTTTGAAACTTTTACTTCTTTTTGCACATTTGAGACCAAGCAGAATAAGTCTAATCCTTCTTCTACATGGGGACCCTTCCAATTCTGGCCAATAGTTATCCTATTCCCCTGGATTCTGTTCCAGGCTAACTCTTTCCCAATAACTTTTAACTAATCTTCATATGGTATAAACTCAGGCCTTTATCATCTTATATGCTTTCTTCCAACTCATTAATACCCTTCCTAAATATGATGCCCGCAACTAACCATTTTAAATAAGAGAAACAACTGAGCGAACTTCCTTCATCTTCCCCAGTAATGAATTTTTATCAAAAGAGCAAGAAATGAAAAAGCTGTAGTTATTGGTTATGAACTTGGTGGCCACTTGGGAACTGTTAACGAGCAATGAGATTGATCCCCACGGCTTAGTATTTCTTGTCTTCAGGGAGAGGTTGCTTCCATAATTGGGGTCATTCATCTTACATATGCATGGCACTGCTTGCCAAGGTGAGAGAGTATGAACAGCCAAGTAGGAATCTAAGTCCACTCTAATAACTACATCTCAGAGAACGTCATGGCTAACAAGCCATTATTAAAGCTCCACATGTTTACTTATTGGATTGATACCAAAACATACAGATTGCCAGTGGAAATATAGAAAAATACACAAAAACACAACGCCTAATAGTCCCCTGACAGGCTGTCTTGAATCCATTTTGAAGTACCACTGTATCAAAGCAACAGAAGTGATTTTGCTCTGAGAGACTTCATACCAGTTATATCAGAATCACCACTCTCATCATGAACCAAGAAGGTATTTCTCTTAACGTTAGCATCTGCAAAACCCTGTCCTAAGTCATGGGAAATTCTGACAGGTAACCACAAGAGGAATGGGTTAATTGTCCATTGCACACAAAAAAATATGGATAAGCACAAACCCAAGTAGGAGAAAGTTACTGGAGAAAATGAGAAAATCATAAAGAAAGCAATTAGGACGTGAACCCGCGGGCTCTTGAAAAGTATACTTTCATTCCTAATAATTCCATTCTTACCGAGTTATGTTTTTACATATATGAGGGGCATCTGAGCTTGGAGCTAGGAAGTCCTGGCTTCTAATTCCTCACTTCTAACACTTACTAACCATATGTCTGTGCATTAGTTACTTAAATGAGTCTAATGTTAACTATTTCCTCTGTAAAAAGAGAATAGTAATGTCTACTTGGGTTGCTGTGGACTCAAAAGAAAAATGATGCATGTAAAGCATTTTGCAAATTGGAAAGCACTGTCAGATTACATTATCATCATTATTTTGATGTTTTAAATATGTTGTTTAATGTAATATTAACTGTTAGGATTTAAAGACCAAGTTCCTTAGGTGGAGGGGTCCTAACTACCATAACCACATAAACAATGACAGCCTATACTTTGCCTCTAACCTGATATCAAACATGTCAACAACTGTGGCTTCTGATTGGATGAGGCTCTTGGATGACTGCAGCAGCTGTGTTCCAACATTCATTTCTGAAGTCCTCTATTACTAATGTTAATCCTTACTCAATTTCTGGTCTTGATCAGGAAACTTCCACTTGATTCTAGTATCAAAAAGTAACCGGATCTGGTCAGGAACGTAACCTTCCACCTCTGGTATCATACAACATACCTGTTCTCCCACAACCCCACCTTTGAGATATCAACATTTTCAGAACCTGTACTCCCACCGCAATCTTCATCACAGCAGGTTTCCTTCCTCACATGAGGGACCCTAGAGCCCAGATTGTCGAATTTCTGCGTTGCCATACAGTGTCTGCACTTTTTGTTGTTGATGTTGTGAAGGAATTGCTTGCTGTGTCACATCCTGAGTACGATTTTTCTGTAAATCCTTCAACTTGAGTCTTTACTCCAACCTAAGCCATAAGGCCAAATGTAGCATTATTTTTAGTATTAGTATAATGGGGTACTCCATCCCTGTTTGGGGTCTTCTTACCTCAAAGTTTTCAGCTTACTGCTGTTTCCATCTGGATTTTCACAGCCAGTCTTTGAAATACATCAAGAGTGATGGCTGTTTGAGAAACAACAGGGGTTTCTTCTGTATCTTCAGGTCATATAAAGTGAGGCTCTTGAAATATGCATTTTGTTTCTCATTTGAGGGTAGGGAGGGTGTGTTTTAATATATGTAATATCTCCTCTTCGAGTCATGTTCCACTTGGAACTAATTCTTATGGAATTCACTTGCACTGGTGGTATGTCCCTTCATCTTAGTGAAAACAATGATATTTCAGTGTATATTCAGTACTACCCAGCAATACAAACAACATCTGTGTCTGCAGGCTGACAAATAAAGAGAAAAACTTTTGGCCTCACTGGTGCTTAGCTCCCTAGCTCAGAGCAGATGCCTCGAGAAGGGTTTCGAAATTCTTTCACAACATTACCAAAGATGAGGAGGATATTATTCATTGAGAAATGTGAGTTGGGGCACTGCTTCAGCACATTATCACCCAGCTGGGGAAGACAATCAGACCCACATTGGGGAGCATTTCCTGTTTATAAGACAATATTATCATCTTGGGCTAAATAGATGGAGGCTAAATATGGGAGTATATATTACCATTTCTGCATTTATTGCCATATTCAGAGGGAGATTTTGAGTTATTAATATTCTTTAATTTCTGATTAAATATTTAGGGATGTGTATCTTTACTTTGCATTTCCTCCTTAGATAATTTTTTAAAGGTATGTTTCTCTCTTGCTCATATACTAAAATACAGTGGGGCAATTTTTACAATTTTTTCCCCTAAGCTGTATTACCTTTAGGCAAATAAAATAGTAACGCAAACTTTAATTCTAACGTGGTCTTGTTATTCTTACTCGCCTTGACTCAAGTCCTCATAAAAACAAAACAAAGTAAAAATATCAGTTTCAAATAGAAAGACAATAGATATTTTGTAGATTTTAGAAGAGATAGCCTGTGGGAACTGTTAGAAGATATTAGTGAATGAAACAAGTGGACAGTTGATTCAATTTAAGTCAATCAATATGGGAGATGCAAAATATTCCAAGAAATTGACTAGGTCTTCCTTTCTTTCCTCTCCATGGATCAATACAAAGAAGGATCCCAAGCAGCCGGGGATGTAAGTGCCAAGGAGCCACTGGAGCTTATCAAATGATTTCATTGTTTCTTAGTGTCTCTACCACTTCATGGAATATTAAGTCCCCTCATGAATTCAAGAGGAGATATTACATATATCAAAGTGTTCCAAAATTGGTCAATATCTCCCAAATGGCGCTGGATAGTTAGATTGTGAATTTAAGCACAAATAAAAATTAAGGCTATTAAAGAAAAAGTCATGCTAGAAAGTAATTCAAAGCAATAACTAAGTTGATAGGAAATGTAGAAGCTATGCGTTCTAATCTCTATCTTGTTATTAAATTCTGATGCAATGCAGAGCAAAACTACTGAAGTATTAAAGGTACATCACTTCCCTGCTTCACAAGTAATCAATAACAAAAGAAATACATTCCAAATAAGGTTTCTGTTATAAATGCTAAATCTTAGTAACTCTGGGGGGGGTGGGGGTGGGAATCCAAATCTGAGGAAAATCCAGGAAAGCATTGCATATGATTTCTCAGCGGCAATTAGTTTAATTTCCAGAATAGGCTAAAATTATAGAAAGATAACTCTCATTAATCTAGAAAAAACAGCTTTACTTCTTAACCTACATAAAAACTAAATAGTTTTCAGGGGGTAAGGAGAAAGCTAACTGGAATGGTCAGTTAGAATCTATTTTTTTTTTTACACAGGAAATTAAAATGTACATTAGCTACTAGTACACTGTAAAATGTATCTCTAAGTTTCAAATCTTACAGCACTAAAAATCTGTAAAGTAAAAAAAAATCAGTGAAATAAAACACAAATGTTTGCAAAATGAAATGTAGATTTTGGACACTATTTGTTCTATATTTCCTGACCTTCCCAAACCACCTCCACAAATTACTATCACAGCCTTGGAAGGAAATCCTTCTCCAATGCCTTCTTATTGCGATGTGTGAGTGAGCAATTCTGAGGTTTTGAAGGCTATGGCAGTTGAGTCCATTCTCTGGCAGGTTTAACCAACCTGGAAAAGCTTTCATTATAATCCAGATGAAATATTATGGCAGTATAAAGTTTTGCCTAATCAAGTATGGCAGAGAGATTCTCTTTGACAAGGCCGGAAGGAAGTAACCAAAAAAAAAAAACCAAAACAACCCAGTATTCCATGGGATATTTGATCATCATGAGATTTTCATAAGGAACATAAGCAAATAGACCAACCAACAGCCTGAAGCTTATTTGCCAACACTTATCATAAAGAATGAAGAAGTGATCACTTCTACAGAGAACTTAATAAGATCCTCCAAACCTAGTTGAAATAGACATTAGTACGTAGTGATGTCCACTTGAAGGCAGGCATAGAATAGAACAAAAAATATGATAGGAAGCATGGCTCTGCTTTGAGAATTCAAAAAGGCAAAAGTTTGGCTACTTCTCTCAAGTCTTCAACTTCTATATCATGAATATATTTTTAAGGTAGAGTTGGGAGGTCTTATACATGGCAAGTTACGAACAGACTATGCTTTACTAGACAGGAAATGATTGGTTAGAGATGTAGGGGTCATTTTTGAATCAGCTGTTTGTGTTCATTGAGACCATTGACTCATTAGAGCAGAGGTCAAAATCAATACCATCCAGAAGTAAGGATAAAGATGAGAAGATGTCACTGTGGGAAATTCCATCTCCAAACAAGCCACTGGAGCAGAAAAACGAAAATGGATAAAGGACCACAGATTTAGTGTTAGAAAGGACCATAGGCATGGGATTAGAGATGTACAACTGGAAGGGACTACAGAGATAATCTAGTTTGATTTTCTCTTTTTTATTGAAAAAATTAAGTAATTTGCCTAAGGTCCAACAACTATTAAGTGGCAGAGATGGGATTTGAACTCAGACCTTCCAATACAAACTTTAGCATTCTTTTCATCTTAGCATCATTTCCTACAGAATTTTAACATAAAAGAACTGTGACAAGGACAGCTACCATGCCTGAACTACTGCAATCTCCTGATTGACCTTCTTTCTGTATTCCAAACCATTCTTCACTCAACTGTCAAGACATTATGAAAGCACAGATCTATGTCACCCCATCACGCCCAATGAGCTCCAGGGGTCCCCCACATCATCTCCAGGAACAAATAAAAACCCTGTTTGAAATGCAAAGCCTAGCTCCATCTCTGCCCTTTTCCTTTTCCCATTTCCTTTCTTAGAGCTAACACTTCCTTTCCCCCACATACTCTCTGAACGAATGATAGTGCTCTCTTTGCTGTTCCTCCCATAAGACACTCCATTTCCCAGAGGCATTTTTCATTGTCTTTCTGACCCCCTGTCCCTAGAATGTTCTCCATCCTCATTTCACCTCCTAGCTTTTTTCCCCTCTAAGTCCCTGCTAAAATTCCACTTTCTACAGGAAGCCTTTTTATAATTCCTCTTCATTCTGGTGCCTTTCTTTGTTGTTTCCTTCATAATTGAAGATAGCTTATTTTCACACGGTTGTTTTCATGCAATATCTTCATTTAGATTGGGAACTCTTTGAGAGCAGGGCCTGTCTCTTGCCTTTCTCTGCACCCTCAGTGCTTAGCATAATAAATGTTTATTGACTGTGAAAAGAAGCCTCCTCACCACAGGGAAACCAAGAAACTGTTAGTCAATCAACATTTGATCTGTTTGCCAAATCGAGAAATATGACAATCAAGGGAAAAACCAGTTCATAATATAAACTCATTCAGGACAGTTATAAGGACCAGTAAATGGAGAATGGTGGAAGGGAAAATGAATCTACAAGAAATCTGTAGACTCACAAACCATAACCCCCAAAACATCGTAAGAACAAATAGAGAAGAAAATCACTGGGGGACAGCAGAAAAAAAATAGAGTACAGCTGCCACTGTTTTATTTTTATCAAGACTTATTTTCATCATCAATGAGAGTAGAACTATATATTTGAAGTTTAACCCAAAACTTCTTCCATGATGTAGGAGTAGGGATGAAAATAAAACTCGAGAAGACAAAAATTGCAGTAATGGCTAGACAAAGACACAATGAAGCCATCTGTTGCAGAAGCAGCACAATTTTGGGATTAGTAAGGGATCAACATCAAATGTATCTAATGTGAGGAATATATTGGAAAATAAGGGGGAAATCAAATACTATTAATACCTAAATAAAGCAACTGAGATGCTATGAGTGTCCATGCTTATGGTCTTATCTTTACATGCAGAGAAGGAAAGAAAAATCTCTGACTTGAATTTGACTCCTGGTTCTGCTTTTTTCTCATGTGACCATTTTCACGAGCAACCTGGGATCTTCGTCAAGGCAAAGGTGCCATATTTATAGTCTATCTTGCGGTCTTTACCACCCTGACCCTCCTCCACCATGGCCTCCAGCCCAGACTTGTGGCCTGCCCAATTTGCTTGTGCAGCCAAGGGCACAGGCGTAGTAGTAGGCTGAACAGCAGGCTGCAGATGGCAGCCACTATTTATTGTACCATTTATGTATTCCATTTAACATGTGTAACCATTTAGCCATTTAACATGTATAAAACTGTGCTACTGTTTTTATTAGGGCCCTATCTTTGTTTTTTATGTGTCACTGATGAAAATTTGAGCACTGTGCCCCTAACTCCATTTTCTCCATTAGTCCTGCGGTTTGCCTTGCATGATTTTACACAGTATGGTACTTTTTGAGAACATAAATGTTACAGTACAGCGGAATACTGTGCTTACAAAATTCGACTAGTGCATATATAGATGTGTTTATATCATCAATCTATTGTATTATTGATGAGCAGAGAAAGCTGCTCTGGGGGCGACAAAAAACCATCAGAGCCGTGCAAAATTCACTTGTCAAAAGCTTACCTGTTGGTTTGAAGAGTCAATGCATCTCAAACCCCTTAAACATAGCAGCTTTTTCCTCACCAGCAATAATAATAATCACATGAAAAGCAACTAGCGATACTGCAATAGAAACAATGTAAATTTAAGTGATCGCTATAAATACTTTTTAAAAAATATTTTATTGTTTCAAATACATATAAAAATGGTTTTCACCATTCATTTTTGTGAGATTTTGTTTTCCAAATTTTTCTCCCTTTCTCTTTCTCCTCTCCCTTTCCCAAGACAGAAAGCAATGTGCTATGGGTTAAATATCATGCTTCTGTTTTTACAGAAGCACAGGCGCATCCCCCAAGTGGAATTCTAGCATGTTGTTATTTCTGCTGCTTTGGGTTGCAGGGGACTGGCTCTAATGAAATCTTCCCTGAAACTAGGCATCAAGCAGCATTCCAGCACTGAGAATCGAAAGTGGTTTAAATAAGCGATAGTAATTATTCTAGTTCTTTCTTGTAATTGTAATTCTATTTTTAAGGTGCAGATTGTAATTACATATCTACAGGCATTGACTAGATGTTAGTAGACTTCAATGAATCAGGGGAAATCTGGACAAACAGAAGAAGTAACCAGAGGCCTCTAAATTTACTAACCACGATTCTGACTAGTCAAGCTGCCCTGGGAGGGTAGGTGGCAAGAGGTCCAGTTGTTCCAGCTGTGGCCCCAACCCATCTCTATGCCCTGCTGGGAGCCTACCTCCAACATCACCTAACTTGAGGCTTTTCATTGTTCCCTCTAACAAGCTCCAGTAGCTCAGAA